>NC_136766.1:18295118-18497618 GCF_947034865.1 Barbatula barbatula | reverse complement strand
CATAATAAAGATCTGTGTTTATTATGTTCATAAAACAAAGGACGGGCCCAAAACACTCATTCATATTAAAGGAATTGTGTTCTCCTTATTTTAATTGTTAAAGGGGAAAGGTCACCTCAAAATAATTTTGAACACACCCACATGACGTTCAACATGTTTTAAAGACCTCGCAGCATCTTCAGAACACAAATAAACATATTTTACAGACATCTGAAAGATTTCCATGCCTCCTAATAGACATCATGTGTATAGTTGTTGTCAAGGTCCAGAAAAGTACTAAAGACATCCTTCAGGGTATATGCAGGAATCATAGAGATGAATTTACTACCTTTTTACCACCTCAAAAATATTTTTTTACTACCAACACGACATCAAGCAGCAGCCCTTTTTTGGGGGGGTGGGGGTTTATACAAAGCACTACTTACTACTTACTATAAGGGTGTGTTCACACCAGGGGTCTCCAACCTTTTTGTTAGCGAGGGCTACCAAAATATCCAAAATCCTCTAGAGGGCTACTTGTTAATAACATACTTTCAAACTTTAAACATGTGATGCCTTATTTTTACGCTCACAGAACCAAATTCAGTTTTCTTTCAGATATTTTTGCCCTTGAATATATTATAGCTTATAACACTTGCTAATAATAAACTTTCATGACGATGTAGCACTTGGCTGATCGGTATAGTCACAGATTTGTCAACTGTCTTGAGCATTATTGGTGAGCACTGTGTTTAGCGGGCACCTTACAGAGTTCATGCGGGCACCACTGGTTCACACCAAGCACGAATGAAGCGTAAAGCGCAAGTGATTTACATGTTAAGTCAATGCAAAGACACGATGACCTACTTGCGGTGCGATTCGCGCGAATAAGGCGGCAAAAATTGAGCATTCGCGTGATTCGCGCGAGGTGAAAAATCTGAACTTTTTAGTTCAGCGTTAACCAATCAGGAGCTTGCTCTAGTAGGGCCGTGAGCAAGCGGCAGAAGCCCCTAAGGCAGAAGCTGTAAGGAAGCGAATTTCACACGTGAATGATGCGAGTAAACTTAAAATGTTCAAGCGTTCAACACGCGAATAGCACGATTTACCGCATTTGGTGTGAACACTCTATCATCACACTGTCACACACATCATACATATTAGGTACACTAATATTTAATTGTGATCATTAAGTATTGTCATTGTGAATTATGTTTTTTGTAGTGTCGAGTTGAGTTTCAGTTTTCTTTCCTTAACCCTAGCCCTTGAGTTATCCTACCCATTTATTAGCAGCTTCTAAAAATGTGGACCAATGCCGAATCCAAGTATGTACGCCGTTTTATCCTTACCACACGCAAAACTTTTGGCTATATTGGCGTCAGTAAACATGTTTTGGAACAATTCCCCAATGCCCTGATTCGAATTATATGAATGATGGTTTAGGCACCAGAGAACCTCAGCCCTGAGGTAAGGTCTGCTGTCTGGCTATCGCTGTAGTGGTGGTGCTGGTGGCACTGGTTTGCTTGCTGCTGACCTTGAGTTGGCATGATTTGCCGCGACATGTGTAGTGCTGCTAACATCGCAAAACAACTAAATAGGGAGCTGCTCCCCACTCACTCGAAAGCCGCTGCTGCTGACTGTTCGATCCACTGTGTGACTTCATAGCGGTAATGCGGTTTCAGGTAACATTTATAGTTTTTTTGAAGACAGTGCAAAATGCTTCCCGGTCATTCCCCCTGACGGGCTTAAGCCAGTCTTTAAATGACGGGTCGTCAACCCAAGTTCGCGAAAACTTACATTTCACACTGTAAATTTGGTAGAAAATGGAAGCAAGTGGCTAATATCAACTGAGGCAAAAAGGAGGAAAATGTTGTTGGCGTCGCTGATAGCCTATCAACCACGGAACTACACAGTTTACATCTACGTCATTGCTATCAACTCCGACTCACTCAGGGTCCTGTTAGCACCGTATATACGTTTAAACTAGGCTAGATGAAGATAAAACATGGAGACACAAATATTAAGCAAAAAATGGAAACTCATTATATATTGGGGCGGTGATGAAAGATTTACTACGAAGTCAAATTGCGTTTGTTTCCTTTTACTACCTTTAAAGGTCCATAATTGTGGTAGATTCTTTTTACTACATTTTACTACCACGCAGAACCCTGTCCTTAAATTGATCCATCCGCTCATAGTGCCTCAATTGAATCTTTTTGAAGGGACAATAATACTTTAATACTAAAAATAACGAGTTTAATCGATATACTGTATTCTCCTCTATCTTGTCAGCGTTCACGAGAGCACTTCGACGCATGTGCATGACAGAGGATAATGTATCGATTAAACTCTTTATTTTGGATTTGTTTTTCGCACATAAAGTATTCTCGTCGCAAGAAAAAAACAATTTTGAGGTGAACATTTCCTTTAAGATAAAGAAAAAGTAGCGTACAATAATTTTGTTGTTAAAGATGTGCTTTAAATACAGTACACTTTACACTTTGTGTTGAAAGAGTGTTGAAAGAGAGTTTATGTATAAGCAATAAAAGCAAATCAATGTTGAGATTTACAAGAAATATTTTTGTCTTTTAAAATAAAGTGCACAATATACTACTTTTAAATCCATTGAATGTTATGCTTAATGCGCTTAATCAGGTAAAGTCATGCGATTCAAAATTGTAATAGTTGTCCAGCACTAGTTCTAAACTATAGCGAATAATGATAATGTGAGAAATGCTGAAGGTGTCTGAACAAATTTTGGTGTGACTGTGTGTGTGTCACGGCCCAGAAAGAAAAATATGAACTGGCACCAATAGTTAATTGTCAGGGTACCGTACGGTTTAAACAGAATATACACAGCCCCATTCTAAGCCTCTCTAGATGATTCATCTTAATGAAAACACGGCTCAGGATACTCAAAACCTTACATACACACCAATAAGATTCCCTTTCGGTCTTTATGCAGAGCACAGAAACCCAAGAAAAAGAAATGCAAAAAAGAAAAGTTTGACTGAAAAAAACTGTATGTAGCCTTTAGCACAGTGTTTTAACTACTATTTAATCATATTTTATGATGACATGCATTCTTAGCTTATCTTGCATTACTGTATTATGTTTATAAGAAATCTGTTTTGAACTGAACTTGACATTCAATGATGGGCTTAAGACCGGTCTTTCCACACTGAACTTATTATGTACATGATCAAAACCAGACATTACCTGTACATGTAGCTCCAGAACCTTATATACGATTTATTTTATCAAAGTAGTAACTGATGAAATGAGTCACCGTTCTTCTGTATCACAGTGTTTCTTCAGAGACTGAGATGCTGTTTGTTCATAACGCACAGCTTATGTTGTGTAAGAGTACAATCATGCTGCTCTGATTCTGCAGCAGCACCTCTGCTAATTAATTAAAGAAAACAGCATAATTTACATGAAGAAAAGGGTCTAGGTTATATGCTAAATGCCATTATATTACAGCACGCCGGCAAGTGATGGAGATAATGACGGATGTATGCAAAGTGGAGAATAATGATGAAAACTAGGATGATGGGATTATAACATGTTCATTACTTGCTTCCTGTAAAAGGGGAATGCTCTGCAACTAGTTAACTCAGCGATATATGCTTATGGTATAAAACCATAAGTCATATAATTGCTTAGCTTTCCTGTAGCTCAGTGGTAAGAGCATTGCGTTAACGATGCAAGGTCGTGGGTTCGATTCCCAGGGGATTACAGATACCTATGTATAAATGTAAAGGATAATGCTATGTAAGTCGCTTTGGATAAAAGCGTCTGCCAAATGTCTAAATGTAAATATAAAAATGAACATTGTGACATCATTTACTCATTGTCATACCATTTCAAACTTGTGTGACCTTCTTTGGTGTAACACAAAATATTTATTTTTTAAAGAATGTCGTTTTGCGGGAAACATACCATTTGCTTGGCTGCTAGAATTTTAAAGTTTGATTTAATCAACACTGCATATAGGAATTAATAGTCGGTTTTATATTTACCTGTGTTTCTCTCTCCTTATCTTGGGTGTGTGGTTCTAGGTGATTGCCTCTGTGCACGTGTGTCTGTGTGTGTTGGTGCATGTGCGTGTTGTGTGGAGTGTTTTGTGTGTGGGTGTGCCTGAATCTGTGTGTCTGTGTCTGTCTTCTGTGTTTTCACCTTTTCTGTTTTGACTTGTAAAAAGCGCTATATAAATAAAGTTGACTTGACTCAAACATTGGCAAGAATTTTTCATACAACATCTAAATGGCAAAATCTTTAAAAAAAACAAACAAAAGGGCAAAGCGTGTAAAGAGTGAACATAATGTTCACCAACTATGCCTAATAAATGTTAATTATTACCATGTATAAAACATGAAAACTGTGACATCTATTAGACATACACACAGGCACATGCTGTCTAACTGTAAAAAAATATCTTGTGCTGAAAATAAATTTCACACTGCAAACACTGAATAGTCTATCCGTCTGTACAGGCATATTTTTTATACATAAACTGTTTTGAATGGGTTCATGTGTTCATCTGTGATTATTTAAGTGTATTTTCGTGCAGAAGAAATTAGGAATGTGACTATGAACAACTTTTGGTTGGTTTTATCTCATTCTAGAAGCTGTTTCTTTACCTCTTTGAAAGATTTATCATAAAATTGTATTTAGTAAGCAAAGTATTATTTTTATAGTCAAACCTTCAGAACTGTGAATAGACATTCGATTTGCAGCACCGCCAAAACGCAAATATAAGGAACAAGTTCATAGTAGGTCTCAGCAATTCTGTGCAAGTTTTAGAGTTTTTGGGGCTGTATGATGGTGCAACTGACTCCAATACAAACCTCAATAATTCCTGTACAACAGTCTGGAAATCTTTTATGAGAACGCTGTGTGTTCTGAAACACTGTTTATATGTGTGTGTGGTAATAATGCCTGAGGCCTTCCTTTTACATTTACATTTTACATTTATTCATTTGGCAGACGCTTTTATCCAAAGCGACTTACAAGTAGTTTTTTTTATACAGTGTCACATTACTGCAGAGCAATCAGGGGTAAGGTGCCTTGCTCAAGGGCCCTTCAGTCATGACCTGCTGGCACTGAGATTAGAACCGGCAACCTTCTGATCACAAGCCCAACGCTCTAACCATTAGGCCACAACTGACCCCCTTTTTTAAATAGGAAAGTGTCTAGGGAACTCAGGTGTTTGTACTCATGAATTCAACCCAGAATGCAAAAGAGAGAGACAAATTACGAAAAGAGAGACGGGGATTGGTGGGAGGTTGGTAGTCTATTTGAACAACACTCCTCAGGCAAACGAGCACGCTGATGCCAAACCAGCCAACACCATTAAAATGCTAATGTACTGAAATATGGTTGCAGGCATCTGTACGGTCGCTATACAACACACAGATTTCTAAAGATGCATATATTTCTTAAATAAAAATTCTAAACCCTTTTATTCCTCCAGACATTTACACAAACAGCTCATATAGACACTCATACTCACTGAGACTCGTTGGTTTAATGAGCTCATCCAGCATGTCGTAAAAGGGTAGCCGCTGCAATTTGACGTCAGGGTGTACGGGATGCAGATTGGCGGGGAGGTGGGGCAGGCCCAGCTCATGTTTGGGTCCGAGGAGGGAGATGGGGAGCAGAGGGGACTGGGGTGCTCCATGTACATCAAAACCCAGCTGAGTGAGGCCAGGGGGCAGGGAGCCAGCCGCGGGGTGGACTCCTGGCAGTGCCAGCTCGGCTGGAGATACCAGCTTGGTGGGAAAGCGTCGCCTGTAGAGATCCTTGATCTTCATCTGGACGGCGGGGCTGCAGCCAGCTTTTAGAAGGTGTAAGGCTTTGGTCAGGAGCTCGTGCTTTCGTCCATGTTTGTTTCGACCGGCGTAACCCAAAAGAACCTGCAGCTCTGAAACCCGCAGGCTCATCACCATTTGCTATAGCGGAAGGGTGAAAGACAGAAACAGAAATTAGCTCCATGACAACATCACACCTCTTCTGTCAGCACAGACCAGACTATTTACTGGGCAAACACACACCAAAACATACTCAGAGAGCTCAGACAATGATATACACATCTAAACACACAAAAACGCTCAAACACAGACACACTTCCAATGAAAGCTATCCACTCTCCAACACACACACACTTTTCCCTTAGGCTAGGGTAGTTCAGTATTGGTTTAAGCTATGAAATATGCAGGAGCAGCACAAAACTAAAACACACACATACAACTGAAGTGTCACATTCCAGAGACAGAGAAAATAAACAAAAGAGGGCAAACAACACTATAATACACATTAACATAAACAAAAACGAAATAAACCCTTTCAATAAAACATTCTTTGGTGCCTCCTTTTTTTGTTCAGCGCAATCTGCCATAGGTTGGCTGTAAATTACATCTTATTAGCTTATCCTTTAAGCAGATTTTAGTTCATAATTAGCCACAATAAAACAATACAAAGATTAACAACTCAAGGCCTGCTCTGAAGTGCACGGGAGACCTCTGACAAACAACCTGTTTTTCATTTGATGTTTAAAACGAAAAGAGATGAGAGCATGGCTTGGGAAAAATAGCAGTGAGCAAACGAAAAGAGAGGAGAGCTTGGAAAAAATAAACAGTGAGCGAGCGAGAGAGCGAGCAAGAGAGAGAGCGAGAGAGAGAGCGAGAGCAAGAGAGAGAGAGAGGGCTAAGATATGAGCCGCTCGGCTTCCAAAACAAATTAAATCGAACACAAATACACAGAGAGATAGGGAGGCAGCTACAGAGAAAATACTGCATGAGGCATAAGACTGTTTCAAAGCAGAGTCTGTCAACAGAGATGTAGTGACTGCAGCTTACAATAATTTCTCTCATAATGACCCAGAACAATCCAATCACTCATTAATTTACTTACTGATCCATCATATTCCAGCAAGTGCCAGAGACTAATGCAGAAATAATGACAACTCATTTAGATTTTAGAGTTGAATAATTCTGCACCACACTAGAGCTAAAGCAAATATAGACATTTGTTCATATAGTAATCATTCTTCCTTGTCAAAGTCATTAACAGGTAACATGTACAGAAACATCTCACGAAACCAGGGGTGCCCCAAACGCACAGGCTCTGGTTCAACTGACGATTCCCTCTGCGCATGCCCAGGCTCCAGACTGACGTTTTTGCATAACACCGTCGGACGTTTTACATTCAATCCATTCAATAGAAGGAAGCGGCCTCACACTGTCCATCTTTTATACAGTCTATGCACAAAACAAACAAACATTACTAGGCTTGGGTATCGTTTGATTTCTGATTCTTATTGATTCCCTGTTGCGATTCCATTGTTAAAGTAGAACATTTATATATCAACCTGTATGGTCATTTAGCCTGCTTATTGACTAGTTTGCATTTGCAAATAATATATCTTTATGAGCACCGTTTTGTGTATACACATAGCAATAATGTTTTGTCTGATTTATTACAATTTGTGTTACCAAAATGTGTGGTTCCTGTGCTTTACTACAAATTCTATATAGTTAAAGGGGTATTTCAGATCAAGTGCACCGATTTGAAGAGTAATAAATGTTTCATTCATGCAATATTCTGTATCACTTCTTATTAATTAATACGATTTTATGAGATAAAGGAGTAAAAAAAGAAATCGGCCAAGCATATCAGAAATCGGCTGGCCTGATTTCTAAAAAGCGGCATCAGCCTGAGAAAAACCCATATCGGTCGACCTCTAGTGTTCACCACATGTAGTCAGATTGTCGTATTAGTAATGGCACAAGATGAGTAACATGAAATGTACAATCAGGGTACTGAATGGTACATGGCCAACCCGGCATGCTGTCTAAAGCAGAGACCAACGACCTGAATATTTCCTGAGCTTTGTCAGCAGCACTGAGCAAATACTGTCTCTTTTACAAGTGGCCGCAGTTAAATATGGGTATTTAGAAGTCAGGCCAGCCGATGAGCGATATAGGAGGTTGTTGGACGATACGTTTGCCCGATTTAAAAATAAAAAAAATCTCTCACATTACACAGCCTGCTGCTCATTACTGTGTTTTTAGTTATATTTACCTTTTAGCCTTTTTCTATTTTATAGGATAGAAGAAAGCCTGGTAGGAACGTAGACGCTCTTGTGGTTGAATGAGTTTAAACAGCCACAAAGGACCGCCTACGGACAATTTAAACTTTGGCTGAAGACTTAAAAGTTTGGTTTAATGACGAAAAACGTACCAAGCAAGCAGAATGTTTTCTCTCAATATCAGATTTTGAACACACACTTACAGTGTTCATATGTCTCGTGGCTGTCAGAGCAGAAATAAATACCGCTTCTCTCTGTATGTTTATCAGCAACGAGAAGACATTTCTCCTAATTATTCATGAGTCATGACAGCGCCTGGTGTGTTTCTATCTGACCCCTCAGAGAGAGGCGTTCATGGCACATGATAGTAAACTGATGGATAAATGAAATAAAAGCAGAACAGTTAACAGAATTTGTCAAAACACATATACCGATATATAAAAGTGAAATATACTACATGCCGCATATATGTGGGGGAAGGGCTTGAAAGTTGAAATTGAGGCGGACGGCTATTTGGGGCTCTCTGTGGGCTGGAGTTCATGTGGACCAGTACAGCTCAATGTGTCACGTTCTGAACTCAAAAAGACGGAGGTGACTTCTGAAAATAAAAAAATGGGGTTTCCCGACCAGCGGAATGCGATGACATCAAACGGTTGGTAACCCTGCGACAAATGCTAGTTGCCTCGTTAGAGTGCCCGTCTCCCATGCCGGATAGATCGCCGGTTTGAAGCCCGCTCGTCATGGATGCAGGCCTGAACAGTAGCAAACTCTTTTAGTCGGGAAAGCTTTTGCTCATGAAGGCCATCTGTGTCAGGAATATGGTATCGGGACCTGAGGACTTTTCCATCAAACGCGGTAACTGTCATATTTTAACTAGAACAGTTATACTTGCATTTTGTTAAAAATAAATACTCTGTTAATAAATTATATGTTACATTTAGTGGTTTCTGTAATACCGCTGTGCTTGAAAGTATGATCCTTGTAATGACCATAAAACAAGGAAATGATTAAAATATTTTAAGATATGGAATCAGATCACTTTCTCTCGTGCCCCGCCCCTCCTCAGCTCTTCTTCTCACAGCGTTCAACCCCATTTTTGTTGCATTTTTCAAAACAACAAGGTAGATAATTTTTTTTATCTGTTGAACACAAAATACATTTTGAAGAATGTAGGAAAGCAAACAGTTCTGGGGCCCTTTTGACTACCATCGTATTTTTTCCTCCTATAGTCAATAGTGGGCAAAATCTTATGTGCATTCTTCCAAATATCTTTCTCTGTGTTCATCAAAAGAAATAAATGTATACAGATTTGGAACAATCTGTAAAATTACTTGATATATAAGCAATACCTAATAAAGCGCTGTCATGAAAATACACACACTTTTCTTATGAATATAAAGGTATGTCCATTGCATGAAGTGGCTATAACCACTGCTCAGTGTTAAGGGAGCCTTTGAATGAGAACACAGCTTGACCATCGATTGAAGGACCAGGTGCACCTGATAAAGGAAATGTATAACTGCAGCCAATACAAACAGTACAAAGATTACAACTAGCCAATGTTTAAACAAAATAATAAATAGTAAATCGATCACCTATTTAATGAAAAATGTCGTGACAAAAAGTGCCAGTTTCTCATTTCTGTAAAACAGTTCTCAAAATCTTCGCTCTTTAATCCCAACGCAAGCAAATGTACATAAGTGTCTTTGTGTGTTGGCTCATGCTGTTCGGGATAAATCTGTGCCAGGTATAAGCTCTAATATTTTTAGCATGGGTTATTCAGCTAAACATTCATCAAAGTCACAGAGAAAAAATAACAAAGTTAAACTAGAAACTGCATCACATACAGGTAAGTGCAAAATATCAGTGCAAAGTAGATGCTGAAACAGAGAGGCACCTTCCCGGCACAGGTGTACAACATGTGTTCGGATATTCTGTGTTTGGGTCTCAGGTGCATATGTGCTGAGGATGATCATATTTCCTGAAGTGCAATTTCAGAGGGTGAAGGTATGACTAACAAAAGACAGAAAACCACAGTGTCCCTTCATCTTCTCAAATGCCGTTCTGTTTGCTGCTGTGACAGAGGAACAACAAACATTTAAAGGGGCCTCAAAAACACAAACTTTACACCCATAATCTTTCTCTTAAAGGGATAGTTCACCCAAAAATTTTAATTCTGTAATCATTTGCTCACCTTCGAGTTATAATAAATCAGTATAATAAAAAAAATCTGATGAATACAGAGAAAGATATTTGAAAGAATGCTTATAACACAACAGATCTCACCCCCCATTGACTCCCAGAGTAGGAAAAAATACTTTACCCTTTTTTACTTTACCCAAAATTATGTTCTGTTGAACACAAAATAAGACATTTCGAAGAATGCAGGACAGCAAACAGTTCCGAGCCACTTTTGAAAAACATCATATTTTTTCCTACTATGGAAGGCAAAGGGGGGCGAGATCTGTTTGGTTACAAGCATTCATCCAAATATATAAATTTCTACAGATTTGGAACAACTCAAAGGTGAGTAAATGATGACAGAATTTTCGTTTTTGGGTGAACTATCCCTTTAAGATAGAAATACAATTGGTGTGCCAGCTCTCTCTCCTTCTCCTTCTCTTTCTCTCTCTCTCTCTCTCTCATCCCCATCCCCCACGTCTCCAGCCCTGTAACTCACTGGCAGTAGATCAACACTCACATACCTCAGTGCTTTGTGTTTCACCAACACAGTTCCAGTGATGCACACACACACACACACACACAAAGGGCACGCACACACACACATATTTATAAAATCATACTGATCACTACATGATATATTCTAAAGGCACAGAAATGAAAGCTGTAAAGCAAAATCCCCAGCAGAGCCTCACAACTGTCTACAAACACTGTTACTAACAGTGTGTGTACTAAATCAAAGAAGCTCTCAGGAAAGCACTAACGTTCACAGATCATAGAACCTAAATGTATGGTAAAAAATATTTACAAAACAGCTAGTCCATAGTATAATGTTACAGTGCAATCAGGCAATGGTTTATATTGCAGGCTAAGCGTTTGATTGGTTATGGACAGAATTACTAGGCATTTAGTGTCAACAAAATATTATTTATGGCCATTGTTCTTACACTTCAATTCTGGAAAGCATTAATGGAAATAATTTTTTTGTTGCTACAACCATAATCCATCATCTTAAGAAATCATGAATACTGGTCGACCAATCTTGATTTTGGCAAATTAGATCTACACAAAATTTCTGTACTGTAATGTAAACTTAATTTTCATAAAAACTTTCAAAGCATTGCCTAAATTTATAGATTGGCAACCTGCACTGCTGTTGGCCAAGACAACAATGCCCTCAATGTACTGCTGACATATCATATATAATTGAAACTGAAACTAGGGGTCGACCGATTATTGAACTGTCCAATTAAGCATTTTTATCGACTAACGACAATTCTTCTGTTATGTCTTAACACGCCGCCACATCTTTTTTTTATTACTGGAGAGAAAGACTTAAATACTACAGAAATTTTGGTCATACAAATAAGACTAATGCATGATTTGAACCGTGATTTTATTTGTGTTTACTCATTATCTCCTGAATGTTTTGCTTTTGTAAAATAATTAAAATATACTGGCTGTGCTTTAGGCCGTCTCTCTCTGTGTGCATCTTTCTGAAACGCGTCATTAAAACAGATTTAAAACTCTGCGAATATTCATCACAGAAACGTAAAGCATATGTTTAAAGAAAGCTTGAAGTGTCTACTTTTAAATTATCCAATTCATATTAATATTCTTTATTCTCTGATCATAGACTATGTATGAAAGTAAAGACAGGTGCGGTTTCTTTTGCATCAGCTCGTTCAGTGATCCTTATTTCACATGATCCGCGCAAGCCCCAAACAATGGCACAACAAAACAGCTCTTCGTTAAATATGTTGATTTTACTGTTTGTTTGGGCGATGTCTCTTTTCACATGTGCGGATCTTCAGAGAGTCCTTAACAAAGAGGAAAGGTTCTCTTTAAAAGAAATCGCTACTCTGAGGATAAACGGTTTCATTGTAACGAGCAACATGTATCAAGTGGAGGATCTTTCCGACAACTATTGTTTGTTTATTTCCTTACTGACTACCATAGTCTTACTATAGTTAAAGTGTAGTAACCATGTTTTTTGGCCAAAGTTTTTGTCTGAGCTCCTTTTTATTATTAATTTTGAACATATTTAAATGACATATATCGGTTCAAAATATTGGTTATCGGTCTTCTTGACCTGTAATAATCGATATAGACATTGGCCCTGACAAAGCCATATCTGTAGACATCTACCTGAAACAATTAAGTTTACATTAAAATTTGTATAAACCACACTTTTAAATCAATTGTTTTCAATAGGACAGTTGAATAGATGGCACTAAACAAGTGGAAGTTTCCTTTTAATATCCTACCGCATGTACTTGCTCAAAAACAAGTGAATATATAAAAACCAACAAACTGCAATCTATCAATGTGCACTCAAAAAAATAAGTTGTTGAACAAACTTAATTAAATTGTCATGATTCTGCTGCATCATGTCATGTTTCTCTTGGTTTAGTGGCAGGATAATGACAGAACCTCATGTTTTGTGTGGAGAAAGTCATTTATGGCCCTTATGGCTTGCCATACACGCTCTTCAGTCTCGTCTCTGTTCCCGCCTCTCCCCATTAGTTATTTCATGCCCCGCTGCTGTCCCTCTTGATTTGTTCCCTTATTTAATGCCCTTGTGTCGTCTGTCTTACCCTTCCGGTTTGTAGTGTTAATCTAGTTTACTTATTTGTAGTTTATGTCTAGTGTAGTTAGTCTATGTTCCTGGTTACCCTTCATGTTATACCTTTGTTATGATGTTTTACCTCCTTGTGGGTTTTGTCTTGTTAATAACCCCTTACCCGCTGTCTGCCCTTGGGCCCTCTGATTGCACTCTCTGTTCCTGAAACTTTTCCACAAAATTTAAATATATTTTCCCAACAAAATCTAATTGGTTTGAAATGATTGTTGTTACCTTGGTGTATGAACTAAAAAAATTTATTAGTCTGAACTAAATTGAAAATCTGTTGGATTAACATGAAACAATTATGTTACATATCAGTTGCACATAATAAAATTATGTTTACTCATCATAATATATCTGTGTTCAAGTTAAGTAAGTGTTAATGTAAAGGCAGCCAGTTGTTATGGCAGAAATAAGCCTTTTTAAGTTTTTTTTTAGGGTCATTCACGGTGTTCTAATGTCACCAATTTTTTTATTTGAATTTGAAAAACATAACCTGCCACTAACTAAGTAAAGGCACCACTCTTCTGAATAATGGTAGACACAAAAGTAAAACTATTGCAAATTGAACATTGAAACATCAATAAATGAACATTAAACATTAAGAAGTATCTCTCTTAAGAGGAAAACACATGAAACAACACTTAATTAAGAAACATTCTCTTCAATAGGAAACCGTCTGCCAGTTTTAACAATTGTGTGTTAACACAACACAAATCATTCATGTAGGCCAAACTTGAATGGATTACGTTAGATGACTAAACATACATTTTTGACAAAATCATGTTGTGTCAAATAAAAAATTAAAAGTTAATGTAACTTGTTTAAATCAAGTAAACTTGACAAGTAGCAAAATTCCTTTCTTTTATGTGCATTAGTGTGCAAAACCTTCATTTTCTTGCTGTAAACCAACATCTACAATAACCAACACCAAAGAGAGCAGTCTCAAACACAAACTTTTCTCCCTACAGGGTCATTGAAATCTTAACGGATCCCATCAGTTCATGGTCTAATGCCTGGACACAGCCAGACTACAGAGAACTTTCTGCAGGAGACACAATTAAGAACTCAGCCCAGACCCGAGAGCACAGCATGAATCCAAAGCATGAGCAAACTAGAAACCACAAAGGTTGAGTTTTATTTCCTGGAAGAGACATCAATATGCTTAACTGTGTTTATAGATGGAGCATTATTAAATTCTATTTGTCAAATCAATTTGAAAGCCATTAAATAACACACAAAAAATGGTAAAGACAACTTCAATTGGGTGCAATGAGAGTGCACTTCAAGATTAGACCACACTATATCTCTGTCCCAAAACCTTGTTGCATACTTGCCTTCTATGACAACATCTTAGCTGAAACTGAACTTTGTGTGACTGATTTGGAAAACCATACACAGACAGTGACTGTGTATCAATGCAAAACCTAAATCTGACAAAAATTTAGCCCTTTTGAAAATGCCTTAATTCTGCCGATATACAAAGCCCATTAGGTTTTGATTCAGATCCAGTAACGCACTTTATTAACAAACATGACAGCTTCTCTGATGCCGATGCGTTTTCATTGAATCTGGGTCTGGGTATGAATGAATCACTGTCTTATGAATGCAAAACCTTAAAATCTAATCTGATGACCATGTAACGCACACTGTGGTTTAAATCAGAGCCTCGTTCATCTATTATGCTGTCATATGTGAAGAACAAGAAGAGACAGGAGGGTTTAATAGCTGATCAACACATTAGTCCTTGTCCAAACAGAGTATGAGAGCTGCGCTGACTACACACGTTTATAAGCATATTATGAGCAATTGACCTCAGATCAGCAAGATATTATATACACAAAAGATATTATATACATTAAAGACATGATATTATATACATTATTCAGTACTGTATTGAGAGTGAGACTTTGCAGTGCGAGCTAATCCCCAAGGAAATTACTATAGGAGCTAGCGCCAGGTAAGAGAACATCTGTTGAAGGGAGATATAACACACACACACAACCACAATCCCCCAGCTTAATCACCTCGGTGTTGATGGAGGCTATATGTGTGGCCTGAGATATCTGCCTACAGCCTGTGAGAGGTAATGTGCACTTCGGTATGTGAATGTGGGAGAGACTCTCTTCGAATGGATAAAATAATGAAACCAGGAATGTGTGCGCACTCAAACTGAATTCCTCTTTGTGATGACGTACAACAATAACAAAAAAACCCAATGAGGGAATGGTACACAGGCTTCGAGAAAAAACAAGCATGCTCTCCAAAACAACTTCGGTAACAAAAACTAACCTAACCACTTTGACAATTGTATAAATTAGCATTGGATGTGAATCAAAAATAGTATTGCTCCTGTGAGAAAATGCTTTGAAAAAGTCACACCGAACGTTTCCTGTTTGTCAGTAAAGCAGTGACTTCTATATCGCATTTAGTGTCTTGCCTTCATTGTTAGAATGTGCAGGCGCCCTTTTGCATTTTTAGCGAATTGGCCAACTTTTCCTTTTCATTGAAAGTACAACTTTTGCTGACCAACAACATAAGATAGTACATACCTGAGGAATTCTAAAGCCAAATCCCCAATCAGATTGTCTTTCTGGGCATTAAATGTGTTTAAATCAATCTAAATAACGACTATGCTACAATTATTACTAGAGATGTAATGATCCATCATAAGCCGGTTGAAAATCTATTATAATATGGGACGATTCAAATCGGTTGAGCTGTAGAAGGAATCGCAAAACATGTTTTGAACATTGGGGTCCACTGTGTTTACTGCAAACTTGGTAAACGTGGATATGCTGATATTTCTAAAAAGTGTTAGTTTGTTTATATTAAAGATAAATTTATATTACTCATTTTATATTTGATCTGGAATTGTATTTAAAATTGCAGTTTAGTTTTGTTATTGTTTGACTTAAAATATATTTTTATTTTACAAAGAAATGTGCAGCATTTGAGAGTAATAAAAGGGAACGTGTTCATTTCTAATTTGTTTCTCAACTCATTTTGTAATTGTATTGTGTGAACCGTTCATGAAATCAGTATCGTCTCCTCGCAAGCTGAGTGAATTGTTACATCTTTTATAAAAAATTGTTGGATACATTTAGTTGAGGCCAGCAGCCAGCATATATGCCCCGAGGTAAATTACTGTTTATAAAAGACAAATTCTGCAAAGATCTGATCATTTAAACTAAACCCACATTCACACTTAATATTACCACTTAGACGTGATGGTGATGTGCATACGTATCTTTTTGACACTACACAGAAGTGTTGACATCTAGAGAGACCTAGAGGGCATTCTGGAGACAAATAACATCAGTCCATATTATACCTCAGCAGGTGCAATCGGCCTTATGTAACCAACAGTTTCCTCCATCTACACTACCCACACCTTCAAGCCAGTCTGCAATCTGCACACTTTTAAGCCATGTTTAGCTAAAAAAAGCATCAAGGACAGACAGTAGGTTGGTATTTAAGACATCAAGAATTACAGGACAAGGAAACAAGGCTAAAGGCAAAGCAATGAAAGATTGAATGAAAAAGAAAAACATATGTTACTGTAAGCACATGAATTGACAAACACACATATTTTTAAATACTTACATAGAATTTCATGCTGTGTGTGAACTTGCTTTTACTCTATCACGTGACAGTAACTTTCAGATACCAGAGACATTAAATCTATAAAATAAGCTTGCCAAAATCGTCTAAGCAATTAAACAAACATGGGAGACCGCGAATGGTTATTAAAAACCGTCTGGAAGAAAATAAATAAGTAACACACAACTCGATTAGTTGATGTATATCTCTATTCTCACACATTTAGGGGCTCATATCACCTGTCATTTAGACAGCCTGCTCATTGACTGTCAAACGACTTCAAATAAACTACACGGGCATATAATGAGATAACAGTGGACTTACAATAAAGCAAAGCCTTTTCCAACCCCGTACAGACAGAATGATGTCCATGTGCCATGGACACCGGTTCTGCCAGATAACTCGATCTGGCATTGACGGTTTTTAATACAACAATCATCTGAAAGTGCCTGCTGATAAAGACAATTATTGGCAAAATGTAAGCAAGTCTGCTTAACGCGCTTCCTCGAGCTTGATTGACAGCATGTCAACAGCGCTCGCGCACTACTTGTAAAGCCATGGAGCTTTCTAGCAATCCACAAGTATAAGCGACCGCGTCACATACTAATCCCCCAAATGTACACATACGGTCTAAGTACGACAGATGTTACATTAATAAATAAGCCAAAGTGCAAGTTCGTTCTTCAACGAATGGTCTGAACCTGTCGTATTTGGGGAGAAGTGATAAAGTTAGTAATTCCCCTGAGGAGAGCGGTGGACAGACAGCTCCCTCTACATCAACAATAACACGCTGAAAGCTTTCTACAAGCGCGCCACTGCAAAATCACTTCCCGTGCAACTTTAGCTACAAAAACTGCGTTTCAATACATTACGAGACTCTAGTAATACAGCAGACAAGTAGTGCGCGTACTTCAAACGGCACAATAAGATCTCCCTGTTCACTATCCGACTGGAAATCGAGAGCAGCGTTTTACCTTTAGTTCCGCACTCTCCGCCATCTTGTGACTGCTAGCGCAAGCGTGACGTAGCCGGGTCACGTGGTCTGCACGCGCAACTCTTTGCTAGCTAACCGCTAGTTTTTCAAATATAACGCAAAATACAAACGCAACGTCCGTCTCTGCCTTGATCCAGTAACCAAACGGGATTTGTGAATGTCACGATCGTATGTTTGCAAAGGCAATGGTTTACGAGGACAAGGGCAGATATGCAATAAGAACAGGCGCGAGTCCATAGCCTATATCTTTGTTTAGAAAAAAATGACGTTACGACACAAGAATGGTCGCAATGCCGGGGATCATATTTTGCTGAGTGTCTAAATGTGATTCACATGTCATGTACTGTCCTAGTCCTGTACAAATATATTTTTACATGGCGGTTTTTTAACACGGTTTCTTACAAACGCTGGAATGTCCTTAAGAAGAGCAGTTAGGCAAAAGCCCTCGAAACCCCCAAAGTTCGTTAAGTAACGCATGTAACTATTTATGTTTGTAAAGTGTATAGACATCATCAGGCGTCATGGGATTGCGTTTGAGACACGCCAAAGACATTCGCATAGCAAAGCAATGTTACGTATTCTTTAAAGGGATACTCCAGCCAAATATGACAATTCTGTCGTGAATTACTATAGCAGTCAATGGTGCTTCAGGACTGTTTGTTGCGAACGTCATTCCAAAATATCTCTCTTTGTGTTCAACCGAACAAAGAAATGTATACATGTTTGGAACAACTAGAGGGTGAGTAATTCATGACAGGAGTTTCATTTTTTGGGTGGAGTATCCCTTTAACGAACGTAAAATGCATTTACAGAGAGCAAAAGCTATCAACGAAGACGTTATCGTATGACGCACCGACGTTTAAATTATGCTACCGACAATGTGCAGCATCGAGATTTTACCACTAGATGGGGGTGTTGTATTTCAGAAACAAACACAGCTTTGGTAAAAACACAGCGTTTGCTATGCGCAGTTCCTGCAAGCAAAAATGTATGTTTATCTTTTTAGATCAGTCTCGATGTTGTAAATGTAATGAAAACGTGTAATGTAATGAAAATGAAACAGCAATGTTTCGTTTGAAATCATATTGCAGTTTAGGCTTTGAGACCATAATTTGTTTTTTTCTTAGGGCCTCTGTTTAATGGTTTCTCCAGTT
Organism: Barbatula barbatula; assembly: GCF_947034865.1. Taxonomy (NCBI): domain Eukaryota; kingdom Metazoa; phylum Chordata; class Actinopteri; order Cypriniformes; family Nemacheilidae; genus Barbatula; species Barbatula barbatula. Next base: position 18,478,992 of record NC_136766.1, on the reverse strand, counting down.
GTAACAATCAATGACCAGTAATATTTCAGGTAAGACCTATGCATTTATTAATTTGCATAAAATTTATTTAACGATTATTTTTATATAAAAAAGAAAACATGATAAATCCGTTTAGAAGCATTAATATTAAAAAACAAAATATTTTTTGATTAAGTCAATGTTTTTATTCAAGAATGAGGCAAGAGATAACTTTATTGTGGAAAAAACACTCCAGAAGTCTTATAACATTTAATTTGAGCACTTCCATGTGGAATAACAACATTCTTTTCTGTATTCAGATATTTTTTGGAGAATAAGAAATAAGTGCTAATTTTAACTTGTTATGGTTAAACAACTATTGTTAAATAGATGTCTGGGTTGATTAAATTTGGATAGGTAGGTCTGAGATGTTGCTTAAATAAAGTGCTTAAGATTTTGATACAGAATTGATTTGGGATAGCACATTTAGAGAATAAAGGAATGTAAAACACAAATACATAAATAATGGGAATAATCAACAATTTCAGTTTATGAAATTTCACATTTTACAATTCATTGCACATTGCCACATATCATGTATTTGTACTGATTAAAAAAAATCTACCTATTTACATGAATAACTATTAATTATTTGAACATTTGTTGTCATCCCGTAAATGGACTTGATGTCCTCCTAGATGTTTCCATCCACTCTGCAATGTTCAAGGCAGAGCACACAATGCCAGTGAATGCTTTGGAGGGTTTGCAGTTCAGAAATCCTTAGGTTTTAGTGTGCATACATTGAGAACACCACCCACAGAGAATGGTAATGCAGAATTCCTTGAGGGGAGTTGTAGAGTTTGTACTGTAGTGTAGTGCCTCCCTGGGATGCAGCTGTAAGTTAAGGTGGTAAGAGGGGTTGCTTGAAGGTGCAGTTCCCTGTGCAGTGCCGTGGAGTGAGCATTTTGCAGGAGAAATGGTGAAGAGCGTCGTGAGCTTCTAGGAAAAAGTTAAATTTAGTGCCATGATTTACAAAATCAGGGGTAAATATATGTGGGTAAAACTATATATAATCTTTTACTGAATCACACTATGTTAAATCGAATGTCACACAATAATGTATAATTAATCAAAACCTTTTTCATATCTTATGAACATGAGAAAGGTTTACATTTCATTAATTACATTCATTACTATAATTTTGCATATTTCAGTACAGTAAGTAACTGAAAAAGAAGCACTTGCATATTTTTAGTAGCCTACACAGAGCAAATTATATAAAATAAGTTATTACTTTTTGTTTCACTTTTATTGAGCATAATGTGTGTAATATTTTGATGACACATTATAAATTACCTTTAAGCTTCTGCTGAATTGCATAACGAGCCTTTCTCTCCTGATCCAACTCGTTGCACAATGTGTCTAAATAAAATGAAAATAAAAAATAATAAATCAGTTGGGGAGGAACTGTTTTTAATTACCCATGACCTGTTTTTCTTAAAATACAGTTTAACTAAATATGCAAGTGTCACTTTTTCGTTCTCCCTTTTCTGTAACTTTAGCAAGACATGCCTATAAACACTAGCCTACCTCTTACAATCTGCAGCTGCTGGACCATCTCCTCTCGATAAGACAGCTCCCTCTTCATTTGATCCTGAAAATTATCTGTTAGAGTCAACATATATTAAAATAAAATAGCAAAGGATTTAAATAATAATTACTTTGGCTTTTGTACCGCCATAAAAATGTCTTAAATACCTTTCAAACTTTGAAATTCCCGTTCCAGTTTTTTTCTTAGCTCCACTTGCTCCAAGAGCTGCTTTTGGAGTTCCTCTGTGAAATAAAAATCAGTTAATTGATCATATTACTGTGATTTTAATTAGCACACATAGTCCAATAGTTTTTGATCAAGCTACTGTCTTTTTAAGTCTTTTTAAATATCAAGAGACGTGTCATGTCTTTTTACTCTCTGTTTGGTTTTCTTGTTTTAATAGCGCTATTTAGGTTACTAAGGCAAAACACGCGGGCCTCATGTTTTCAAGCATGATATTGCAAAATAATTAGGACAGATGCCTGAGGGGTGTGTGGAAAACGAGCGATGTAGATCGTCTGCAGTTCAAGGACAATTCTCAGTTATACATAATTGCGTAGATATTGCACGGTTTATATATCCACAGTGCATTGAGAAGGTGATGATAATGTAAACAATATGACTTATAAAATACTTATCTTATACAAGATCCGTCTTGTCGAAAAAACGTGGTAGTCTTTTAATAATTTGTAAAGCAATCTTATGAAATGTACAATGTATAATTATTTTCTTTTCATAAAAATATAGGCCTAACGTATATAATAAAACATTGTTCGAAATAAAAGTTCTCATATACCTTTTGCCATATTCTCGATGTCTTTCTCGAAAAAACGAAACCTGTTGTCTGTACTACTTCTCAGTGCGGCGGCGTCTGCAATAACATTGGGAAGGAAAATACTATTTATATCACACACATATTTAAGCCTATGCCAGCAATACAAAAATCACAAGATATGAATTAAACAAATATTTTAGACAGGCTACTTACTTAGATTATCTTTCCTAATGCTAATTTCGACCGGACGTGATTTTTGCGGTTCACATTCGTCTTCCGTAAGATTGTTGTGTGACGTGTGTGAGCCTACAAAGCAAAATTATATGTTTTCAGGCCAACAATAAGAATAATTAAATAAAATAGCGTATAACTCAACGTTAAAACAATACACTCTTAAAATACAAGTGCAAGTTATTCAAATCAAGAAATTCAATCTCATCACATAATACATACATCCAAATTGATTTATATTTTAATGCGTGAATTATATTTCTAACCGTCTGATTCATCAGCGCTGCGTGAAAGTTTAGAAGTAGAACAGGGCAGTGTGTTCTGAAGAGACGCGATCTCCTTTTCATGTGTGTACACCTGCAAAAATGAACCAACCATTAAAAATAAATACAACCCAAATTATGCATCATTTTGTTGTTTTCTTCCTCGATCACGAGCCAGACAACATATTGTTATTATTAGTACTCCTCTAATGATCGGAGAGGATTTGGATACATCAAGACGATTTGCTCGTATTATAGGGTCAATTTGATCAGATGGACTTACAATGGGAATCATTTTCAGTCAAACGGGGGCAGTAACCACAGGGGAGCACTTTCACCAAAGCATTTATAACCCGCGGGCAAAATCAGACCTCACCATTCGTTCTAAACGTTTAATTTAGCACAATTACGCGCTGCTGCGTCCTTTCATTTAGATCAGTGTACATTAATAAACATGGAATTTAGACGACCTATATCCATAACAACGTAAATTGCAAACAGTTCAGACATAGAAACTCTGAAGCCCACAATTAAGCACAATTACTCGCTATTAGAGTTAACTGCTATATTCAGACAAGTGCTATTCAGAGTAATGGCTGCCTTTATTCAGTTTGTATTTAGTTTGCTCAAAGGAATAAAAAGATGCTCAGTGCTCAAAATAATCACAATGCTCGGTATTTAAAGAGAATACAGATGACAGCCCATGCTACATTCGGAGCAATGAGTGCCATTTTGTTGCTTAGAGCAATCGAACACGTAGGCCTTTTTAATTCAAAATCGAATTATTATTGTTACATTAATTTTAATTGTGTGAGTTTCATACTCACGTCATAAACAGCGATATCGTTTTTCTTTCCAACCTGCTTGCTCTGCTTCTGATCAGAATTTTCGCTGAAATTTGACTGGTCATCTGGCTGTGGTGTGTGTCTGTGACTGCCCAAAGAGATTTCCCCCACGGGACTCTGCCGATCATCCACTGAAAGTTGTACAGACTCCTCGTCCTCCGGCAGTCTGTGGGATTCGACGTCGACATCTGGCTCTTCCCCACTGTCCACACACGGAGAAGCAGATCTGCTAGAGCTCTCACTCACGAAATCTGGTGACAAGTGGCCAGTATGGGCTCCGCCGTACGCATCCCTGTTCCCGTAGAGCTTGGCTATACTCTCTGCGTCTTTAACGACTGGTCTGAAAGCTGAAATATAGCTGATCTTTCTAGGGGTGGTCGGTTGACCCTCAGTTGACCTTGCCTCGTCCCCAGATTTATCTTCATCGTTTCTGAGTGACTGCGAGCTGGAGCATCGCTCGCTGTCGAACAGACTGTCTCTAGGTGTGTTTCCCCCTCTCTCACTCTCTGAAATGTCTGTTTCCGTTTGTCGCCCAACTACGAGGTCTGTGTGTGGTTTTGGTTGATATGATGACAGTGGCAGGCTACCCGTGGTGGGCCAAAACATAGGAAAGGATGGATAGAGACCGTCCTTCGCTCCGGGCCAGAACACACCGGATACGTTTGCCTTATTTTGCTCACTTACTCCATCGTCCTTCTTTTGACAAAGTCCAAATGCTGGAAAACTATACGGATGCGGGAAAATTGGAGGTGGGATCTTCTGCAGCATGCCAAAGCTCTTACTGGGCACAGGGATGACCGGATAGTTACGCACAGTGTTGGTCAAACTGAGGCTGCCACGGCCATCATCACAGCGCAAAGTTTTGTGGGGAATATCAGGGGACCTGGTCTGCGTGATGTTGCCGGAGGCCTGTGGTTTTAGTGGAGATGAAATTTCCGACCCACTCCCTGGCATTGCCCGTTTTCGGCTCCCACCGTTGAACATGGCCTTGACGTCCTCCCACGCGTGACAAATGTCTTCAGACAAGCTTTTATCGGTCAGTTTGAGGTGGCGTCTCCACGAATTAAAATTAGCGGCGTCTGGCTGCGTGTATTTGGATTCAGGTGTGCGGTGAGAATGAAAGATGAATTTGTTGGGCGAAAAATACATATTGCAATAAGTGCACTTGATGCATTTCGCCCTTGAGCTGTTGTACCTCGCTGGAATGAAGCTTCCTCTGCTTCCCCACGCGCACTCGTGCGAAACGTCAAATGCGAAATTCTCGGGTAATTTGGGAGGATTGTGAGCTCCGAGGAAAGATTTGCAGAGACGCTCGGCCTCGCGCTTGGTGATCATGCCACAGCGGCGCGAGGAGATGGGCATGGCTCCCGCGCGTCTCAGGATCTCCAGCTGCACAGGTGTGCACTGCACGCATGTAACTCCAAGAGCCACGCGTCTGTTGTGGATTTCATTGTAGCTATAGTTCTTCAGTAAAGTGTTGGAAATTTGCGCTAGACACAGTCTCTCTTGACCGTCTATGACCAAAGAGACGATGGGCACTCCATACAGCCCAATCTCACTCACTTGATTTGGTTTCAGCGAGCTGGTGCCGGAATAAGGCTGCAGTTCTTGCTTTGAGTTAGGGGAAGAACAGGCATCTCGTCCCGCAGACAGCTGACTAGGTATCGACTCCATTCCTGAAGTCTGTGGAGTACAAATGAGAATGTCGAAGTTATATTCAAATTCATAAATGATCACGAATAAGGGAATTACGATGGCTTTGTCCTATTAGGCTATGTTATAAAAATAGAAATAATAATAATTAGCCTATTAGCATTGCGCTAAGAAAATACAGCTGTTAATTTCTATTTTAAATGTCTACCTAAACCATGTAATGTTGGTTTCAACCACTATTTTTGAACTAATGTTTCATCCTTAATAAAATAAATTGCTATTGAAAACATTTAGCTAGATTAAAATGTTACTGACACGTTTTGCATTAATTACAGATTATAGTCCGGTTAATAATTTCAATAATACGTCATATTTATTCTTATTAAATTAGAAGCCCGAAATTATTATTCCCTCAAATGTTCTGGTTAATAAACTCACTTCTCTAATCTAACCTCCACCACTCTTTGACCTAAGAGCATGCATCATTGCTTAATGTCTCCAAATCGGCTCAGAATCCGGAGCGATTACTTAAAGGCCTCTTATCGCTCTAATACGCAAAAGGGGCAGAAGGGAAGCATCTTTTAGCTACACCAATGAGCTTAGCAACAAGGAAAAGAAGCACTAAGCCGCTTTCTGTGTAATTACATAGCATGTGCTGATCTGTTAATAAAAGTCCTATAATTTATAGTTAAGACATTGCGAGAGGAGCTTTGCGAGAAAATCTTACTCCCTTAGATGTCTTCCTAAATGTACATTTTTTAACGTTCAAATATTCTTTATATTTACCATTATATATTATGTTAGCTGCCCGTAAATTACTAGGTGCTGTAATTTTTCAAGGAACGGTAGCCATATGTTTTAAAACACAGGCAAACCTTTTTTCCATATTCAAAACATCCAAATTACGTCTTAAATAATTTAGCTCATCTAAACACGTTATTTCAAGAAAATACATCACTTTAAATCTAATCAACTTCTAAATATGAAAACAAACATACCTTTAATCAGGTAAAGAGGTCAGATGAGTAAGTCTTTCCGTTAGATAAATAGGCCTGAAGGAAGGATAAAAAACGTCCGTGACTCTTCTACAGTGCGCGAGGAGAACTTCGAGGTTAGATATAGTCTTCCACTCTCCTCCCTCTTAAAACCGCTTTAGGCTTTCCATCCCACTCAGCTCTCTTGCGTGGTGATGGGAGCGCACACGGAGTGACCACATGGCAGTCCCGAAGCTCGTGCCTCTTCTTAATAGGTTGTGCGCGATCTACTTCAAAAGAGGGGACGCCAAAAGAATGAAAGGCACACCCACTGAGATCAAATACGATTCTGGTATTAACCGTTTGCTGACACAATTACCAAATAAAGATCACCGCCAAAAAAATGAGCTTGATGATAGATAGATAGATAGATAGATAGATAGTTAGATAGAGATAGAGATAGAGATAGAGATAGAGATAGAGATAGAGATAGAGATAGAGATAGATAGATAGATAGATAGATAGATAGATAGATAGATAGATAGATAGATAGATAGATAGATAGATAGATAGATAGATAGATAGATAGATAGATAGATAGATAGATAGATAGATAGATAGATAGATAGATAGATAGATAGATCAACAAAGGATGCCACCAAAAGAGGTACACATTGCTGATGACAAAAGCAGGACGCTAAGTGCCATTTAATCGTTTTTGCGCACTGGCGGTTGCGCATGAACTATTAAGGCGGTAGTAGAAGCATAAAAAACAATGAACAACGTTAAATCATGCTTTGTTATTTTACTCAAAACGATTCAATCCACACCTGTTTTTGTTTCTCTAAGACTAATAAGTTTCCCACGAATTTTAGAATTTAATGATGTTCACATTTGAGTGACACGTCAGATATAGCCGACAATACAACATTATGAATTTTCATGAATCATTTGCTCGAGGCCATAGGTCCGCAGGCCATGCAGTCTAAACTGCTATTAAAGTCTGACGGTCAGCGCCCTTTACGTCACATGTCTCACTGTGAATGATACACATTTGTTAAACACACCAGCCAGTGAGAGCGGCTAGTGTGTACAAACAGTGATATATCAGAGCAACGAGCTGAGGTAAGTGGTGCAACCCTATATGGCCGTATTAACTATTTAAAACCGGATCAATGCCCTTCAGTTAACCCCACTAAGTCTTGACGTAAAGATATCAATATGGGGCCAGACAAAGTTGTGCTGTCCACGATTTTTTCCAGAAATGTTTCGGTGACGTTTTCACCAGTTATGTTTAATTTATGGAAATCGGTGGTCCCATAGGTTACTTCTGAGACTTTAAAAAAGATGGAAAAATTGTAGGCCTTCAATGGTAAAAAGTCACACTGTTAAATTTAGCTTCTTGGATATTATTTATATACAGTTGTTTATTTTAGAAATAAATGTTGGTTTCTCAAATGTATTAATATATTGGCGTCTAAAACAGTATACAAATCGAAAATATGAACATATACAATATACATTGAATAAACATTAGAATAGATACGGGTTTCCAACAAATAAGTTCTGCTCACATTAGTGAATTTTAAATGCATTTTTTAAAGTAGAAGGCCAATTCGTTGCTTTTCGATGTGTTACAAAGTTAAAAACAAATGCGAAAAAAATCTGTCAGGCGACGCTTTATTGTGCCCTGTGACCGAGGGGCCACCGGCTAAACCTAATTCATTATTTATTGAAAGGGAAACTTTAACCAGATCTGCCTGGTCGTGTCTCCTTTCACAACCAAGAGGCTTCGTTCTGGCCCAACAATAATTACAATTTTATTCTGTAATTATTCCTTTCTTGTTAATTATTTAGAGATCAGACTCGATGCTGCATTGTTAGCGTTTATGGAGAGAAGACGGGGCTCACATGTCCTAGACTAGGCTGCTGGATCCTCCCCCGAGCAGGCAGAGCTACACAACACACATCTTTAAACAAGTCACCCAGCCAGCATTTAGTCAGACCGTTGAATTTAATTTCTCGAATAAAATATATATTTCTCGAATAAAATATATAACACCTCCTTATAATAACAATCTCTGAAACAAAATAAATCATTTTTGTTATAACGTATATTCACATCCATAATTTAAAAAACTTTTAGCACACCAACCACATTACTTAGTTAAATGTGCTTAGTAACCTCTTTGACATGTTATTAAATAATCAATGCCTGTTTTTACATAACGGTTGAATCAATACTATAAATATTGTGTTTCAGTACGACATATGCCATTATTGGCTCATTATTATACAAGCTATTACATTACACGAGCATGAGTGAACTAATTAAGGAAACATTATATAGGCCAGTTGTCAGATATCAAAGAAAGAACTGGGCAAATATCTCTTAATTAAATAGTGTCCTAATACCTTTGTATACAATTGACAATAATCTCAACATATTCGTTTTAGTATTTTATTCGCTGTAGCAAACGAGACCCCGTGGTGCTGGAGTAAGGAGTTGTCTCTATGCATTTATCTTGAGCAGTCATTTGTTTTCATATTACATATAATTATAACAACTGTAACAATGTATATTCAATACTTTTGCTTGCCATGAACACATTTGAGGTTGCAAATAAAAACGTAATATGTAGCAATTGTGTCACTCAATGTGTTATTATTACACAATAACGTCATTATTGCTTCATAAAAAAATAGACATTATTTGCCAAAACAACAAAATAATTGTGCATAAACAAACGTGAAGATTTAAGAACGAATAATGCCTACATTTACTGTGCTACATGCAGTTTCAATGTTGATTTTACACAATGGCTTCACTTCGAACGTACTCAATACAGATAGCCGTGTACAGGCCTATTTGTTTATCCAGAGGCTCGGAGTATTCAGGTAAGCTCCGATAAGAACCAAGATGGAAACATTTCAATTTCAAGCCGGTGGACTCCAGAAAAATAAGAGATCTTGTCCTGGAGGTCATTGAGAAGATTGGCACATAAATCAAAGGCAGACTAATTCAGCAAGAGAGGTTTAATAAACGCATCAACTGAGAACCAGTGTTCTACAGTCACCGCTATATCCGCGCAGTATAAAACCACGACCCCAATAAATTTCACTTTAGCGCGAGATCAATCAGCTTCTCTCATATTGATCTCTGTCGCCTTGACACCCCCGAGTCGCCTGCCGCAACCTTTTTTGTTTCGAGTGAAAATAGCGTTTCGATTACTGTTTTATTAGGAAAAGATTGCTACAAGAGGTTCTCCGTGGCCTGAAAATTAAGTGGTGACATTTTAATTACTAGACATTGATAAAGGAATCTTGGTAATGGCTGTGAACAGGTCTTTCAGTGCTCGTCCGCCCCCCGTCCTAATCAAAGCGGACTGCACGAGAAAGGTTGCATTAGCAGCACTATATGGGCTCAAGGCACATACAGCAGGAGGAATACTGAGCGTCTTGTGCTCAAGGGCTCTTCTAATGCAGTTTAACCCTAAAATTTTGATTTCAACTACTCACAGCAGTTTCCTTCAGCTTATAATGACTGTGATAGATTTGAGAAAATAATAAGAAGAGTATGTATTCAAGACTGAGCTTCACAATTTAAAATGTAATTTTTGTCTAGACTTTTCTTATGTATTATTTATGTATTGATCATCCTAACGGTACATCAGAAGTTATTGTAAACATTAAGGGCGGGATGTGTAAGCGAACACTAAGTAACAGTGATCCGGTTCAATATGCTCTCATGCGGGGAAGAGAGAGACTCCGACCTCTGTATCAGATTCCCACCACACTCATCCTGCATATGGACCCCAACACTATGACCACTAATGAATTATGTGTAATCAAATACCATAATTTAAATGCTTATCATATGAGAGATAAGACTAATCTAAAGACAATAGTTTCTGAAGACGATAGGCTATAATTATAATATAGCCTTATACTAAATTATGTATCTTATAAACAATGTAAATGGAACAGGCAGTGCATGATGTGTCAAAACACACCAGTGTTAATGAAGTGTGTGAAACAAAAGATACAGTCTGGACTTTAAAGTCTTCTGTTTTTAAATAGAGCTTCTTTAGAGGAAATAAAGCCAAGTCATGATATAGACAGAAAGATAGATGGTATTTTCAAAAGATTTCGGCATAAAGCATCACCATTACTGTTAAATGGAACATGCCATAATGGATATCACAGAAACATTACATTATGTCAAAATTTGCACAAGAGATAAGTCTTGTTCAAATTTCATAAAAAATATATACAAATCTAGTTATGTCATCCTGTACAACAGGAAAAATGTATAAAATGCAGACAGTTAAAACAATATTTTAAATTTTTATTCACATAATCAACTAATGTTGAAACCTTTATGTTGAAACCTTTCCTCAACTGATCCAGGAATTCACACAGTTGTTTTGTTTCTCACAGATCTGAAGATCTCACAGAAACACATTGATAGTTGGCCTGAACCTGAAAAGTGATTTGGCCAGATTATAATTTTTAAGAATTCGAACAGAAACAGTGCAAGGAAAACTAACGAAATATATAACTTATACTACAGGTAAAAACGAATAAAATAATGTATTTGGCTTTGGTATGTGACAATTACACTTTTGTAAAGCATAAGAATACAAATGTCATTTAGCACTATACACATTTGCTCTAATATAAAATGACCTCTGACAGTTTTCTTGTTCAATTGTACAGTATTTCTTTTTCTCAAAGGTACAGGCACTGAAGAAAAACATTTAATATCGGTCACTTTCCTCAAGACATAATCCACGAAGTAACACTGATTAAACATACAAATTATTCCTCTAGTATCAGGAGAAGACAGATGTGATGGCTTGTGTTTATTTGCCAACAGCTGTCAGTGTAAAAGCTGATGTATGACGATGCTCTTTCCTGTGGTGCATGGAAAAAGTGACATTAGAGTAGGTGTGCTGATTCACTTTAACCTGATGCAGTCTTTAAACAAGTGAGCTTAATTTAGAACTGCTACAATACATGCGAGTTTACTCACAAAATGATTTGTTTCTTCTTTAAAGTGAAGCCCAGTTTTTGACCTAATGGGAATGTTTTGTGGCTTTTGGTGGAGGCACTAACTTACAGTAACCTCTTCATGAAACCAGTGCTATTTTGAGTCACAGAAACTGCTGCGCTATTACTTTCAGTGTGGAGGATTTTGTGCAAGATAACTTAGCAGTACGTCTGCAGTTAAAAAAGCTGTTACAAACCAAATTCATAATGTGAAATAAAACAGAGCAGATTATGGAAAATTAATAACTTGATTTGAAGTACTAGGTTGTAATCCAAAATGTGCCCTACACAAGGGCATAAGATGCAAGGCAGAAAAAAAATTAATTAAATGGATCCTACAAAGTTATAATTTTTCATAAACCTGTGTTTTTCTTCCAAATTTTCCTTGCTTTGGACCCATATCAAGGCAAGAACAAAACCCACCAGGCTTTCATATCGTATTACAGAATGCTACTACTGGAGTATCTGAAGTCTCATTGCATCACGCCTCCACATAAGCTGCTATTCACTGCCTTCTACCATAGCAAAACATCATCACATTTTTCTAACTTCAATGGGGTATTGCCAGTCCTGGCAGGCCATTTGTGAAACTCAACAAAAAGCAGTTTTAAAAACAACAGCCGAACAGTTTTACAGAACACGAGATGATTTATGACGAGGCCGTAATGTTTTGGCAAAACCAGATTGTTGCTTTAAGTACAGAGACAGTCTCTCATTATTTTTACTCAAATTCAAATCCATGGGAACTTAATTTGAGTTGAGCAAGCAACACCCCCCCTGTGAGGATCTTCTGGTAAAACATTTACTTTGGAATCTGCACAAGAAGTGAAAAGAAATCCATTGTAGAAGTACGAAGTTAAAGATTTGGGTTCAGGCAATCCAATATTCTCCAACGGTGATGAAAATCCTCCAGTCAAAATGCTAGTATAATCTACATAAGACTGATAAAGCTGTTCTCACACTGTGCACCATTGCAACTGAAGGGTAGGTTGTGGGGCTCTACATGAGGTTCTGCAAGCTCTGCTGATGCTTCCGTCAGTTGAGTGGAAGAGTAAAGTGAGATGCCACCATTCTTTACATAAGCCTCTGTGCTTGCCGGGCTCTGCGGTCCTCTAGGCTGCGGCACACCCACATGGACACGACCTCTGTGTTGCCATCATCATATTGCATAATAAAGGGATGGTCCTGAAGGAGGATAAGAGAAAAGTACAGAATGAGATGGATACATAGCAATTGTTTTTTCATCAATCTGGTTTCTCTCATACAGAAATATAATTTTGTAATAGAGATTTGTTGCTTAAATACACAAAAAAGGTTCCTATCATCATTTACTTACCTTCTTGTCATTTCAGAACACAAAAGAAGATATTTGGAAGAATGTTAGTGTTCACACTACGCTGGCACCCATTCACTTCTATTGTATGGACACAAAATCAAAGTGAATGGGTGTCTGTAAACAAAATTTCTGGAAATATTCTGGAAAGTAAGTTTGAAATGAAAACTCTGGAGTAAATGATGGCAGAATTTTCATATTTGGGTAACTATTACTTTAAATGGGAAAACAGACAAATTAACAAATAATAAATTTAAAAATAAACTATAAAAATGTCACTAGTGATTGAATGACGTTGTCATCGAATTTGGATTGTAAATCACGGGTTCAACTCCTGTTGTCTTAACTGTGCTCTGTAGGTTAAGTCAAGTTGAGTAAATAAGCACATTGGCTTTAATTTAATTTTAAGCTTCTTAAAAACCTCTTCTAATCTTGGTAATAAAAAATACAGCTTCGAATCCTGGAGAATGCTGCTAATGTGTAAATGACAAATACCCGTTATCAAATCCTAAACTTAAAAATATGACACAAATAAAAAACATCCGAGGAGTTGCCATCTTCTCACTACCACCGCAATGCCAGTCTCTCTATTTCCTCATTCTTCCTTCCGTGTCTCAATGAGGACAACGCAATGCCATCAATCCTTCTGTCCTCATAATGGTGAGTTCTGCCTGTGCCACAGTGAGGTTAATCACTCTCAGTGCAGGAGTGTTGGAGAGGGCAAACCTGAGGGGCAGCTCAACCAGGCACCCATCTCATCAATCATACCTCGCCTGGGCAGCCGAACGCTCGGTGCCAGCTCTACCACCAGACCCAATGCTGTAATAGGCAGCTCTGCTGATGAACTTGACTCTGCGTGTTGAGCCTGCCTGCTTGGGTGACAGTGTGATCCCAGTCTGTTTTTTGATCTGACATAGAAAAGGCAATTGAGGAAGCGGATGGTGTGTGTAATACACAACTTACCACTAGCAAAGAGAAAAATCTCAACTTGAACAATGAAGTGGATACTCAACAAATTAACATACAGTCCTGCCAGCTCGTGTTTGTGTGTCTCATGACCTGAAATAAATCAGAGCTTAGACGGTCACCTGCTTGTTTGGCTGTGCTGAGATGGATCACAACCACACAAACCCCGCCACCTGTGAGTCCCTCTGTTCCATGTATGTTTGCGTGTGCCAGAGCATGCCAGAAATGGGCCCTTCATTAATTAACCCACCTGCTGCAAGTTTAGCGCACTTGCAGAATGGAGAGAGACAGTATACATACTCCGTTAGTTAGGTCATTACCATCTCCCCGTTTTAACACGTGAACAAAAAAATAAATAAATGGAAAAATCTCATTTAAAAGTGTGGCTACATTAATCACAGCCCCATATCAAAGTGTGATAATCACCCGAATTCTCCATTAAAGTAAAACTGCCAAACCCAGGGGAAATCTCACCTCTCTCTTTAATTGTTTTGAGTCTGTTAAAGGCCTTTTAATCCAAGATTAATTTATGCATTTTTAAATAACCCTACATATGATTAATAAGCTTGAAAATTAAAAGGAGTCCAAAGCAATTATAACAAGTGGTTGGTCATCACCTCATTAGAATGTGTTGGTGATCAGCGACAGCTCCGTGGAATGCGTGTCATTGTATGTGCGTGCTGATATTCAAGCCGAGAGAAAACGTCTGCCAGAGACGCCGTGTAGGTTAAAAAGTCGGCGTAATAACTGGGTCTTTACAGATTTGCATACTAATGACCGGCTCCCGACGGATCAGGAACCATGTATATGAGCTCTTGGACGATGTAAAGATTTCATAAACGTTGATCTTTTCATTCAATGGGTACCACGGTTTTTTGATGACTAACATTCTTCAAAATATCTTCTTTTGCCTTCTGCAGAAGAAAGTTATTCAGGTTTGAAATGACAAGAGGGTGAGTAAATGATGACAGAATTAAAAGTTTTGGGTGAACTATCCCTTTAATCTCTAAAAACTGCCCAGTCTAATCAGAAGTTATATCCAAAAATGTCCAAGATATCAAACATTTAAAGTTTTTGTGTCAAAAAGGGGCCAGTAGCTTAGGAGAGACCCAGATCTCAGGGGGATGAGAGGGAGGTATGGCAGACAGACAGTGTCAGAGAGCTAAAAGGCAGGATTACCCTCTGGGGAGTTCGAGAAGCTCCTCAGCGTGCTAATGTGTAAACAAGTCATCAGAGCAGTGTCAGAGGGCTTTTAAAGCCTGTTCTCATCAGTCCCCCCGGCACAGGCCACTGGCATTCAGCGGGACAGTGTGTCTTTTTAAGGGCTGTTCCCCTGGGTCTTAAAGCACATGAACGCAAGCAATCTCTCCTTAGCTCATCAGCCCACGCAATCAGGAGACGTGGGGGTGGATATAGTCGCATTGTGACGGATTCAGAGAGTCGGTAGGACTCTTTCTGCTTTTGTTCCAGGCTAAAGCTCATATCTGCTGCAGCTGAGCCCTTGGACAGCCCACAGGGAGCAGGAGGGGGTGGCAGAGGCCAGGAGAGGAGAAAAAGTGCTAAAAGGCTGATTGACAATGACAGAACTCTTAGCAGAGGAGAAGATGTCAATCACTGCACTAGATCTAAAACTAACAGCTTTACACATATATGGACTCACATTTACACATGAGAAATTATATCCTGGGTTAGGACTTTTTCATGTCTGAAAAGCATCCCGCATTTAATCAGAAATTGTAGAAAATACAAAAAGATGATTTCTTTTTACTTTTCGTTCAATTGCTGGACATAAAGCAATGAACAGACTGAACAGTCACATCCCACAGTACATCATCTCTACATTAGCAGTCAGTTCTCTGTGGACTATGCTGTCCGTGGTGCTGAAAGAAAACCCAGCTGCTATGTTGACAGCTTTTAAAGACTTGTGAGCACACACAACATCAGATTTCAGCAGTCCACACAGTAGGGGAATTTTAGTTGTTCCCAGTGGCATAAACATAGAGGAGAAGACAGCATTTTTTCAAACTCTTGAGTTAATCACACCCATAAGCTTTTGTAAGCTGTTTTTCAAAACACATATTTATTTCTGAAAAAATAATAAATAATAAAGTGACAATGTGCCGAAAATATTTGTATTCAATTGGTCACAAAGTTTCACATGCAAATATCGAACAATTACACGATAAATCGTATGCCTCAGAAGGCTTAAAAATACAATTTCCAATGTCTGACATACACGCTTTTTTCAAGGACTGGAACTCCATGACAGCAGTGCTGTTCAACAATTAATTATGTCCAGAGAAAAAGTTTGTGTATACACAATATATGTCTGTGTACTGTGCATATTATTTTATAAACATACACATACATGTATATATAGCAAAGAAAAATATTAAAATGACTAAATGTTTTTATATAAATGTAATTAAATACATATTAATATATAATAATGCACACTTTTTCTTAATATATGGGCCATTCAACAGAATTGGAGCAAAATCAGAGTTGGAAACATCTTCCCAGAATTATTTTATGTAAGAAAATTGTATACTATGAAAGGTACACATTTCTAGTAATTGTGCAGTTAATTTTCATATTGTAATTTCAGAAAGTTTGGGAAAATTCTTCTAATTCCCAATTTTTTTAACTACCGAAACACAATAAAATATCATTTAATAAGAAGGATTATATTTACATATTAAGATTTTGTTTAAATCTACTTTTTTATTTGTTTCTAGTTAAAAAAAAATTCTAAATGTGAATCAATAAAATTTACAATTTTAACAATATTTCAAGTGTAATTTATGAGATTTGTTGTATTTTTAATCCAATCTTTCTTTGAAATCGGTATGATAAATGTTATGTCTTTTGCAAAGTTAAGGATTCATAGGTTTATATATACTTTGAACCAAACACTATCATAACATCTTAAGTTGATAATTTACTATACTTTATTTTTGACAAAACATATCATGGTTTAGTCGTGACACACACATTTTCAGTAGTGTTGGTAAGGTTTTGGTAGTGATCTCAATATTTAAATTGCACAGCAGAATCAGACTTGCACATACGCATCCAGCAAATATAGCAGACAAGCATCTGACAGTGAATATCTAATAGAAAACCTACAGCTTAAATACTATATCACCACTAAAACATACTAAAATAATAATGATTTGCATAACTGTACAGAATTCTGTTTATTTCCCCAAATAAAGGATTAAGTGTCCCTTTTTTCACTACCAAAACAATTTTTGTAATGATAACCAGTGATACGTTTCGGTCTAGCCTGTTTTGGTAGTTACAATGTTTGAATACTTTTGAGCCTAGCTCAAAGATGCTAATCAGCACATGGTTTGCAAGCACAGTTCTGAACAGATGTACACACATAAAAACAAAATTTTATGGAATAACGCCCCAAACAGTTTGCTTAATTGCTTAAAGTTACACAAAGATTTTCAGACTTTTGAACACATTTACTTCAAAATGATAAGACCGATCTACTCACCATGTAGCTATTAGAGAGAGGGCCACAGAAATGATTCTTGATAAAAAAAATGTAGGGGTGTTGCTAAAATCAGTCACATTTCTTTTACACAAAGTTGAATCATTCTATTATTGTGCCGTTTCGAAAGATGATAGAAGGATCTTAGTCCTTAGTCTTTTTTTTGGATGCGATTAATCGTTGAACATTCCTACGCCAGGCTTGGATTTCAAAGTAAATGCATCTCAATCTTTTAAAAGAGGCTTGAATGGAAGCATACAGAGTAGAGTTTCTGGGCTTGAAAGTTTGTCATACTACCACAATGCTGAAGAAAAGTTTTTATTCAATTTAATGTACACAATTAGGTTTTTGTTAGTTATTTTGTCCTTCCACTACTGAATCCACATGAGAGAAGTGAAAGGTTGAAAAACTCTCAGAGCTGAACTGATCTGACTCAACTGATTGATGGTCATGAAAGGTACATGCAACATGAAGATTAATACATGATGCTGTATATGACACCTAAAGTTGATTCATTTATAAAACATAGGAAATAATAGGTCAAGGTTTCACCCAAAGTTTTAACAAAAGCCTTCGAACCATAAATGCACCCACTCATAGACTCTCTCTGTCTAATATTCTCGTTTGAATCCTCTTGATGGCAGATCTGCACTGGCTTGAAGAGCGTGAAAAAGACTTACCATAAGGTTGTTCGGCGCAGGTCTTTCCTTGGGTTGCTTCCTCATACTGTATTGACAAAAGGAGAAAATGCCACCATAAACATCATTCCACACTGTAATTAATCCTTCGTTTTTCATTCAAAGGGATGAAAAAAGCACTAAACTCCTTGAGTCTCAATATGCTGTACGACTTAGAGTGTGAAATCTTGACCTACCAGCTTCTCTTAATCAAAGCGGTTTCTATGAATGCTTATAAGTTTATACTGAAATAGCGGTGTTTGGTATTTAAAGTTTCAAAGACACGTGTATGCATTTACATTTATTCATTTGGCATATGCTTTTATCCAAAGCGACTTACAAGTAGTTTTTTATAGTGGCACATTACTGCAGAGCAATCAGGGATTCTGAGATTCGAATCGGCAACCTTCTATTTACAAGCCCAACGCTCTTATCACTAGCAGTTTGCAGGCGAACATTGGATGTCTGACAAATTTCTTTGTCAATATTACCAAATCCTAAATCCTTTACTTTAGTATTTAAACAACTTTACTCTGATAGCAAGCTTATGTCTTCTGTTTTTTAGAAATAAATATTTGTATGTTCCCTTATTACCTTACTGTGAATGGGGAACCTAAATATCTGATTTAACAAAATTGTTCTTAACATTGAGGAAAGTTGTATGTAAAGTTATGTACTTGGGTGTTTGAAACACCAGAAACGTAAAATAACATTTAGTTTAGATGGATGATCTTTTGTGACCAAAAATGAGAGTGCTAAAATGTACAATTCATTGAAATATACAATGAATTATAAAATAATTATTAAGTGACGGATTAAATTAACTGTAAGGTGAAACCAATAAACACCCAGTGATAATTACACTTTCCCTAATAAAAATAAATGCCTGCTACTAAACCTTCCAGATTTTCCAGTACATCTTCTTCTTCAACATCTTTTCATACCTTTTATCATTGTATCGTTGAGGTTAATCTAACCAGGCCTCAAAGTGATAAAGGGAGAGGTAAGTAATTATCAATTCTCCTTGGCACAGATCACACCTAAGTGCAGGTAAATTAGTCAAGCTGACCCAGATAAGGAAGGGGAGGAATTACAGGGACAGAGCGGCCTACAGAGGGGCCCATTTGGACCATGATGAATGACACACACACTCAGAACAGCCTATTAATAGAAGAGGATGTTGGAAGAGCAGCGCTAGGCAGGGGTGACAAACGTGAGCCAGGTGACCTGTTTGTGTAAATAACGTGCATTGCAAGTAAACATCAGCTGCTACACAAATCCCCAAAACATCTGGATTCACCCACTATGCCCACAGGCCTAGAGTGGCAGAGAAACCATGCAAGGGGAATTTGTGTTTCTTGGGGCATGACCTGTGAAAGGGAAATTTGTGTGCGGATGTTTAAGTGTGCCGATGTTGAACGTCAAGTAAATATTTACCATTGTCTAATTGCTGTGCTATCTGGTAAGATTAACACATCTCTCCCACTCTACCGCTACACTTTTGATGCAGATGCAAAAATAATCTAGGCACACAATAACACAAAGCTAAAATATTCACGAAGAACAGTCCCACATTATCAGTATAAACTATCAACATTTAAATCCTTAAACTGAGCATTACAGGAAAGTGTATTTGGGTAGTTGATGAATAAATCGTACATGTGTCCTTTTGTGTGACATAGGGGAAAAAAACTGTTAATATTACATTGTTTAATATCAATAATATTTATCATATACGACAGCATAAGAGAGATTTATTTTCATTGTTATTTTTTTTAAATATTCGCTTAAAATAAAAATTAGTCTTTAACTACCCATTTAAATTTATTTGTAAATGTATGCCATTTTCATCATATACAGCTGCGGAAATATTAATTTGAATAAAGACACCATTTCTTTTTTTTAATATTTGTTTATATTGACTATTTTTAGGCATATGAAATGACTACTGAAATATAGAGAATATTATTTTACACCTCAGACACTGCATAGAAAAGTTCATATTCACTTCAAAGCAATACAACACGTATTTAGGAAAAGAAAAACATATTTATAACCTCAATTTATCCCTAAACCTAGAAATGCTGATTCAATTAACTATTTGAATGGTCTCGTATTTGTTTCGACGGCTGTATGTGTATTTGTGTGTCTAAGTAAGAGACATGAAGAAAGTGGTCAGGTCACTCACCTTTGTGTAATAAAGTTGACAAATTTCTCACTGAACTGACCAACAGGAAGCATAGGGGGGTCCTGAAAATAAAGACAACATACTGTATATAAAAGCTTACTTTAACATCATCACAAACAAATCTTCTTTATTAAGTTAACAAGCTCCACAATAAAAGTAAATGTCAGAAGACTCAAATATTGTCAAGACAAAACAAATAGGCCTACACAAAAACACACATAAACCTTTCATTGACAAAAACAACAAATAAAATAACACAGCATATTAAAATATGAACAAACTCAATTAAACAACTTTAAAATGTTTATAACTGTTTCTTTAGCCTCTGTTTGGCCTTGACAAGGTTCCCAAAGGTTTATGATCCATAATGAGGTATGTACGTGTGAAGCCGTGTATATTCATTTTTTGGCTGCACCTGAACCCCTCTTTTGTTGGAGAGTAGAAGATCTCTGACACAAAACATGGAACAAACAGGGAAGGACAGACAAAACGCTTAGACTCACACAAAGAATGGCAGAGAAGGCCGTTCATGACTACGAACCAGAAAGCATACAGTTTCAAAAAAACATTTGGTTCTGACCTCAACCCCGAAACAATGATAACATCGTCAGAAAATTGAATCAGACACGTCTGAGGGACAGACACACAAAAACCAAATGGAACAAACAACAAAAAGCCAGATTCCAATTCTCCCTCTTTTATTGTGTGAATAGGACGCTTGTATCCTAGTGTTTTCAAATGTCTCTGGGACAAAATTGACTCAAATTCAGTCTAAAGTAAGATTTGGTAAGAATTCAGACCCCATATTGTATCTAAGACTATTGAAGAAAAACAAACATGACACAAAGAAATGCAAGCACGAGAGGTTCAGAGAAAGGTCTATTTTTATTCTAACCCCATCAAACCTTAATCACTTAATGCTGAGTAATTTAAATTATATGGCCTCAAAGAAAAAAACTGAGGACATCAATATGTTTGAAGGCAAACCAAAGCCTTAAACACAGAATGAAACTCAAGGTGTTTGGGAAGGACTGATGTATTGGAAGGCAGGTTGAATGGATTTTCTATAGAGAAATGTCTATTTGTGAGGGACAAAGAGAAGAAAAAACTGCTGTGAGAGGGCAGTGGGAATAAAATTAAACCTTAACTGCAGCATACAAGCAAACCCATTTTGGTTTACAAAACACCCAAATACTTTCAGATAATGGGATGATGGAAAATAATGACTTTAAAAAGGGTTTTGGGTTTGCCGTTGTGGGATTTAGGGGTGTGAAATGCACCTATTCAAATGAACATATCTGGAGGGGCTTTACTGCAGCTACACATCATTACACAGCCAAGACTCACAGCCTGGAGGCCATACCACACACACACACACACACACACACACACGCTCAGACCAAAAACATAGATTCAAAACAATGTGCACAACCAGGCACATGTAAATACAGTGAGACGCATACGCAGGTACACGTACACAAACAGATGTGCACACCCGAGCACACAGACTCCTTCATTTGGGGTCTTTGATGTAGCGGCTGCATGATCAGGATGATGATGAAAGTGCTGTTAGATTATGCAGCTTGCTGCCATTATCCCACACTACAAACAGAACAAGACCGCAGCCCGTCTTCCTCCACAATACCAGCAGTAAATATACATGTAATTGCCCGCCAGCAATTATCAGGCAAAATTAGATCAGTAATTACAGAGGTGAATTTAAGCCGAATCTTCAATACAAAAGCAGAGAGGGACAATTAAAGACGGGTCGCCATGCAGATGGACAAGTGTGACGTTCCGAGTTAGTGAAACTAAGCAGTCTCCCATAAATAAGCACTACAAATGCAAAACACTGATTTAGGAAAGCGAGAAAGGGAAGAAAAAGTGAATTCGGGAGGAGGTGAAAGAGTAAGCACGAGAGAAACAGGAGGATAAAATAGCTCTTGTATGCATCACCTCATTTAGCCGTTTATTCACCCTTCCCCTGAGCCCTTCGAGGCCTTGCGGCTGATTATTTATACTGGGGTCACCATGGAAACCATCTAGCTGATATTCACAATGCCCTTCAAACAAGGTGGACTGTCAGTACCGACATGCTCTCAAAGTCCAAGTGGTCAGATTATTAGATCAACCACCTGTGACCTTCCTGAATTTATCTCATGCACTTATCGCTTAAAGCGACTTTTCATCTTTACCGACGCTACGTTCACGCCGATCAGGTCTCGGTGCTGAATATCCTTTAAAGGAAAAGTTCATCACATTATCGAAATTGTTTTAATCTTTACTTACCCACATGACGTTCAACATGATTTAAGACCTCCCGGCGTCTTCGGAACACAAATAAAGATATTTTAGGTGACATCCGAGAGATTTCCAGGCTTTCTCATAGACGACATGGTTACAGTTGTTGTCACGATCCAGAAAAAGTACGTCTGGTTGTTAACACAGAGTTGCGTTTCCAAGTTGTCAGTAAGAACGCCGGCGTCTGCCCCCACCGAATGCGCATGCGTCAAAGTGCTCTTGTGAACGCACACCATACACTGACAAGACAGAGGAGTCTTGACAACAACTTTAACCATGATGTCTATGAGGAGGCCTGGAAATCTCTCGGATGTCACCTAAAATATCTTTATTTGTGTTCCGAAGACACCGGGAGGTCTTAAAACATGTTGAACGTCAAGTGGGTGAGTAAAAAATAAACACTTGACTCTACATATGGTTATGATATTTATATAAATTTCTTCACTTGTTCTTGTTTAGAAAATTAAGCATACACTCGCATTAAGGAAATGTGCGCGTAACGGATTAGAGCAGTCAATGGAAAGAGGCAAGTGAGGCCGTCAAGGTGCAGTTTGAAGCTGTGAGTAGCACAGCAGGAGACTGATGCACATTTACATTATGTATTATTGTATGATCAACATCATATAGATGTAATTCTTTCAGTATCTCTGTTAAAAATGTATAGTACAAATCAATCTGTTGTTTTCAGTAACGACGCTGTTAAAAATATTGTTGTAGACTTTTCAAGTTTAGTTTTTCTATATTATCTAATGGTCTGTTAATGGTGGAGGCCTCATGGTGTAGGTAAATGATCACACTGCATCAATAAATGATTATGTGTTTGATGAGGAAATAGAATAAACTGGAAGTAATTATAATGCTGCAGTTATTTCTATACTCTTAATTTCTCTTTCTGTAAAATTTTAACAAAATTTTGATGTTGAGAGGTTTGGACTTTTTATTCACTGAAATTATTGTTTTTTTTATTACACAGAGAGTAAAGTACCCAAAAAAGGTACCTTTTGGTACCGGCACCGAATTCTAGGTACCATATTGGTACCGAAAAAGTGAACGGTAACCAACCCTAGTCATGAACTCCTTCTTTCCATCGTCTTTATTTCCGTCTCTCTCAAGAGCAGGGTTCTTTTTATTCTCTCAGGTTCAGTTTCTAACGTTCTCTATTCTCCTGCGCTTTCAGTCTATCACATTCACTCTCTGCACTAGATTACTCTCTAAAGTAGGTCCAGGGGAGCAGCCGCATCTCTATCCGTCTCTCTGTGAAGGTTGTAAATCAGTGGCGGTGAGTAATAAGGCTACGGTCAGCTAAACTTGGTGCCTGTCTGCGTGGCAGCGCGTTCCCTGGCCTGAGGGAGCTGGAGCGAAGGGCACGGCAAAAAATAGTTTGAGCGATGCGTCTGCCGGGTGAGTAATGAACAGGTTATCCGGGTCAACTCATTACACGAGCGGCCGTTTAATTATTAATTACGCACGATCTATAGCGGAAAGGACACGTTCAGTATGTTTAATGTGTGTTTATGCGGCCCTCTTCTCCATCTCTCTCAGGCGCTGTTATTAGCACGTGTCAGTGAGGAGCTCAAGCAGAGAAGAGAAAGGAGAGACTCCCCCCACACACACAATTAACACAATTACTTATTAATTACTCACATAGCGGTGGAAAGCGCTTTTAAATGTCGGAGTTACCATGGCCTACGGGCTTTAACTAAATGCTGGGGAGAGTGATGTAAATTTGGAGATTGTTTGAGTGTTTGTGAGTAGGGTGAAAGATGACCTCACTTTTCTCTTTAGACATGCTAATTTCAAGGGGTTGTTCATTCCGAAATTACAATTCCTGTCATCATTTACTTCCCCTCTTGTCGTTTCAAACCTGTTTGACTTTCTTTCTTCTGCAGAACACAAAAGAAGATATTTTGAAGAATGTTGGTAACAGAAAAACGGCGGTACCCACTACTTGTATTGCATGGCCACAAAACCAGTGCAAGTCAATGCGTATCGCCATGGTTCGGTTATCAACATTTTTCAAAATGTCTTCTTTTGAGTTCTGCAGAAGAAAGAAAGTGATGAAAGCAAATGATGACCGAATTTTCAGTGTCACTATCACTTGAAGACTAATTTCCAATGAACACAAATTAAGATGTAAGGAAGAATATTATTCCTTATAACATTGACATTTTTAGATGAGCTGAGATTTTTCTTGACCACATTACTTAAACATTGTTTTTCTCTTGGAAGGGTAAGATAACAGTGACTAAAACATCTAAGATGTTAGGCGAATTACTACAGACAACTCTAAAAAAGAGGAACTGCTATATATTCCAGAGTTTTGTGTATATCAAAGAAGGGAGTCTAACACAGAGCTGTATCTGTCCAATAAATATCTAGCTTTAACTGACCCTAACCCAGCTCCTTAGAGAGATAAGGGTGAGAAAACTGTCAGGGTTCAGCTTGGTGTATTTTAGCGCCTAACGCATGTCAAGGTTAATGCAACAACTCTGTGGTCCGCAACCCTCAGTTGTCCAGAGCACTGTCATGCTACATTACCCCAGCAAACTCTGAGTGTGTAGGAGAATACGAGGAAATGAAAGAGATCTGAAAATAAACTAAAAGCATGTTGCTGACAGTAAGCCAAATTGTTTTTTGTTGTAAGGTGTCATGAACTGGCCTTTTTGATCACTTATACTCCTTGTCTGAGGTCTACTTATGACGTTCACTTAGTTTTTTCATTCAAAAACAAGTAATAGGCTATTTTCTACCCAGGATTTGAGGCTGGCTCAAGAAACGCTCGGCTCTTATGAGCGGGCCGGGCGGCATTGAAGACTTGGAAGCCACTGCTTGACTTGGAAGCCACTGTTATGATTGGATAACAGTTCCAAAAGTCACCAGTGTGCCATGTGATGTACATTTCTGTGTGTCTATTTGACAAGCTACGTGCTTAGTTGGAGCCTTCTGTAAACTTGGTCAGACACGTAGGTTACAGATAATCAGGACATATAAAGCGATCTCTAACAAAGCAAAAGTTACGCATTGACATATATGATTCCAGTCGGATTGGATATTGATGGCACATCATTGCTTTTTAATCTCGGTTTCTCTGCAAATCCAGCATCAACATGTGCCTTGTTCAAGCAAATAAAGACAAGAGGAAAATGAACCTTCAAATGCAAACTGTTTATAAGACCAAATATTCTCAAAATCTGCAACTGACCATTTATTAAGACCTAAGTGCCGAGGCTTTTTGATTGAAGACCAAACAACAAGCATAAAAGCGCTTATTAATAACAAATATGGCAACACAGCAAAAGAGCGCTGTGTGATGCAGCCTTCTGAGCATAAACACAACACGGCGTATAAGAGCAGTTTAGTTTAAACTGACAGACAAAACAAACCTTTAACCAAAACATATGTTGCTATTATTACCAGATTGTCAATCATCACAAATGCGGGAGCGTACTATGTGTGGCTAAAGTCATTCGCGAACCAGTGGGCGGGGCTAGAGTGGAAGAATATCATTTATAAAATTAGGATTATCTATCATATTTCCATACAGTTCTATTTTTAATTTATATTTCTGACTTCACATCCAGAATTTAGGCAAATATTTTGTTGGAGACCTCGAGATGAGTGCGGCCAACCTCATGACAGTTCCAGTTTCCAAACCCTGAGCAGAGCTGATAATGCACCTCGCTTCATTAGGAAACAAAATATCAGCTTTCCACCCCATTAGTGACGTTGTCGTACATGGGACACAGACTCACCTCATCAACAATGCACTGCAATAACTGAAGAGGCTGTGGAAGAGGGGGGTAGAAGAAAAAGAGATTAGACCCCGGATAACGTCCTTACAGTGCAAAAATAAAATCATTAATGCAATAAAACAGGTAGCAATACAGCTTAATCAAATGCACTCTGACTCGGAAAAAGCCATTTGATCTGCAATGTTTTCTTATTTCTAATGGCACCTAATCTGAATACAGGCCGTTAAGACTAAGCGTAATATTGTGTTGTATTAACTTCAGAGGGAAGCAACCAAGCGAGGTGAGGAGAAAACTGCGCGAGGGTTTACGGGAGGGGCCGTCTACATCTCCGAAAATACATGAAAAACACTTACCATTAAGGAGCCCTGGTTCTTTTGAATCTGGAAGGGGAGGAAAAAGAAGAAACGGATTTGGGTGAGAATCAGTGTGGGAGGGTGAGAGCAAAAAACAACAATAGAAAACAGGCTACATGTAATTAGCATGTAATAATCACAAACGTTGCACTTGGACATATTTACGATCACTGGGAGAAGATTATGAAACCCTGTTGGCAAGATACGGGCATGATGTGTTAACATCATTTACATAATGAAAACACAGTTGCTAATAGTCTGATCCTCAATTAGGACAAGCTTCACCAAGCAATGTTTTTTTGTTAATTTTCTATTTCCTGCTTTTTATTTGCCTCCAGGTTTATATGTTTGACTGTACAAGTAGCAACATGATATGCATCTCATAAGACATCACAGTCTAGGAATAAAAGTGTGTTAGTTCTCGATCAGTCAAGCAGTATAACACAACTGGTTTAATAATGATTTTGTTACACTCATGTGAGCACTCATGTCTTACAATTATGTGAAAACACGTTGTGCTTTTCTGTAGCTACGTTTCTATTAGCTCAAACCACTGAATGAGTTCACAAAAGGGAAACCAACACAAAGTATATAAAACTTTCACGCATTTTGAACTTCGTCTATTAAATATTCACAGGTCAAGTGTTAAAGGAACAGTCAGTAAAATGTAGCGACTGAGACAACGTCACGTTTTCGCTTCTTTGATGAAGAACATAACGTAATTACGAAACGTGTTCTGTAGAGCGGTTGGTCAGTTTAGGGCTACTGTAGAAACAACACGATGCAGATAGAAATAGCTAATTCTAAGGTAATACAAACATAACGCTTCATTATGTAAGGTCTTTATACACCTCTAAAGACATGTATATTGTACTGAATTTCTACCATTAGATCCTCCTTAATCTTACAAACTGGTCCTTTGACATTATACCTCAGTATATATAATGATAATAATTCATCAATACTATTATATATAATAACCTTTTCTGTTTTCCAGATCTGTTTTGCATATCTATAAATAAATATTAAAATGCTTAATATGCTGAAACTATGTTTTTTTATCCAGCTAACAGGAGGCCAATGCACATCTTATGTGACCTGGTCCAATCCTCCTGCCTGAAATGCATAGTTTAAACTAACATCTAATGGTGTGAGGCCACTCTTGATGATATATTATGCTGGTCATTGATTCTCTCTCAATTAAACACGGCTCTTCTCTCTAAGTACCTGGAGACTTTGGAGTTTAATGTAGGAACTAAATAACACGCAGCATTGGCTAAAACTGCAAACCCTAGCAATCACATGACAATTAAAGACATCAATATTTGTCGATATGTGTTGTTTTCCAATATAATCAGATGAAATACACTGATGTCACCTCCACGGAACAGTCAAGACCACAACTGATGCCATCTGAAAATGTAACATTCTGATTTTTCCAAAAAAAATGAACCTTTGAAACTAAATGCAAATCAACATTGTTCCCGTAGAGATGT
The DNA here is from genome assembly GCF_947034865.1 of Barbatula barbatula. Classification (NCBI taxonomy): domain Eukaryota; kingdom Metazoa; phylum Chordata; class Actinopteri; order Cypriniformes; family Nemacheilidae; genus Barbatula; species Barbatula barbatula. The sequence goes on along the minus strand of NC_136766.1, from coordinate 18,451,079 downwards.
CAATTCTACAAGGCAGTTGTTGATAGAGAATAAATTCTAGCTAGGTGAAATATATAATTCAACACTTTTAACGCACGTCAAAACATCCAGACAAGCATCTCTCACTGAAACGCATTTCAACGTAGTGTTAAATCTCCAGGAGAGCAACATCATATATAGTGTATTCACATGAATATGAGACTCAAAATGAGCTGAAACCAAAACAGCCGGAAAACCGAAAAGGCAACAACAAATCAATCAGGAGGAGAAGCGCTGGAGGCTGTATACACACGCCAGCCAGTCTGCAGTCTTCAAAGATTTTCCGAGCGAGCCATCGGGAGACGCCATTAACTCCTGACAAAGAATGCAAATTAATCCCAACATGGGGTGAGACGAAATTAAAGAGCCTTTTATAATCAATGACAAGATAACATACAAAGAAAACACAGGAATGCACACATACACTAATGTGGAAGCACCCGCTTACAAAAAGCAGCAGATTTAAAGCTCTGGACTAATGTGTGTGGTATGGGGGCAATTCTTAAGATCACCACACACAATGGACAATGACTGCGCCAGCATATGCGTGAGAGAGAGAACAGACAGATGCCTCGGCTGATGTGAGTGACAGGCCAGGCCTGAGGTAGTGTGTGTGCTGGCTGGGTGGTGGCGTGTGTGTGTGTCATGCCTGCAGGTGAAGAGTCTGCGCAGCACCATATGGAGCTGTGAAAATTAACATCAAGAGCAAAAACGCTCTAGCAGTGGGAGGTTGAGCTCTCTCTCCCTCTCTTACTGGCTAACCCCCTCCTTCTTTCTCCTTCATGCCTCTCTCCGTTTTCATTCCATAAGAATTGCACAAACGCAAGAACACGGGGAAAGCAAGATTAGAGGAGGAAGTAATAAATTAATGGGGTGTGTATACATGCAATGCTTCAGTATATTGCGCCTCTGGCTCTACGGGCTGAGAACAAAAGTTTTGCCGTTTTGGTTTCTCGATCAATCACTATCGCTTTATCTGATAATGATGTATGAGGTTCGAGGATGTACTGTGGAAAGAATAATAGACCTGAAAGGATTTTTAAAAGCATGAAAATATAGATTTTTGTCCAATATTTCAAGGACAAGTATGAAGTCTACTGTTCTCAGGGAAAGATCCAGTCGCAGTATCACACAGACAATGTCTGTGTGTGTATGAGGTAGTGTTTGTGAAAAGTGAATACATTAGTTTATGTAATAATACTCTGTGGATTAACATGATAATGGCACTGTTAATAGATAACGCTGGAGAGCAGAGGAAAACAATTTCAAATGAAACAAGCCTGGAGGCCACGGGCTAATGCACACACAGAAAACCGCACGGATACACTAATACACACACCGCCTCATACATGTCTTTCTGTTTTTACCTATCATCTTTTGTATGTTTTCTCAGTTTCTTTAACCGTCTATTATTTTACTGACATATCCGTGCGTGTAACAGAATCTAAAATCTATGATTAATCGTAAAGATCCCAATCACACTCTTCAATTCAATTCAATTTTATTTATATAGCGCTTTTCACAATTTGCATTGTTCAAAAGCAGCTTGACAGGGGGGAAAAACCCAGAAAAACACAAAAAAAGGTAAAACACAGAACATGAACACTCTTCATAGCACCAAATTGTTTTATTGAATTGCACATTAGAAATTCACTGCAAATGTTTTTTTTCGTTGTGTAACTTGGCCAACAGCTTTGCATCAAGCGAGATACAGCACAAAGCACAGAAGTGCCAAGCCCATTCTCTGTGACTGTTCTTCTAAACTCAACGCTCAAGGCAATGGCACTAGACGCAGCCTCAAAATGTTCCTTTCTGACTTCCCCCTGCATGCCCTGAGTGGCTGCTTTGTTTTAATATGCTAATTAACCCAACAGGCATGCTGGGAGTAATTTATTGAGCATTAGTCAACATTTCCCTCATTAAAGGGCCCCTGAAACTCACTGCACTCCAACATGCACAACTTTAACAGCTAGGAGTCTGATTAGAGAAACTGAGGCTTTCAATCAAAGTTAGGTGTAGATGTCTATATGGATGTTAGAAACAAAGTTCAATAAGAACACTGCGCCAAATGTCATGAATTTGAAAAGAAACTGGGATGTTTAAAGGGACAGTTCACCCAAAAATTGTTATTCTGTCATGTACACACACTTGACTTGTTCCAAATCTGTATAAATGTTGTTGTTCCGATTTACACAGAGAAAGATATTTGAAAGAATGCGTGTAACCAAACAGTGTTTGGACCCCCAGTGACTACCATAGTAGGAAAAATGACAATGGTAGTCAAAAGTGCCTCAGAAATGTTTGCTGTCCTACATTCTTCAAAACGTCTTCTTTTGTTTTCAACAGAACTAAAAAATTATAAGTAATTTTTCCTACTATGGTAGTCAATGGGGTCCGAGAAGTGTTTGGTTACAAGCATTCTTCCAAATATCTCTGTGTTCATCAGAACAAAGAAATGTATACACATTAGGAACAACTCGAAAGTGAGTAAATGATGACATCATTTTATTTTTGGTGAACTGTACTTTAAGACAGCTAAACTAGTACAAGATTTGTTGATGTAGACTCACCTGTGGATATGGAAAAGACCCCAGTGCCAACTGTAAATGGAAAAAAAGGAAAAAAATTGAAGTTACTCTATATGTATACATACACAACGGTCAAGTTTAGAATTTCTTTGAAGCTGAAATACCCATCAAACCATTTCAGTTCAGTCCCAATTCAGATGCGAGTTTGCCTTGTTTAAGAAATCAGCCAACAAAACCTACAGGTAAATCACCTGAACTGCTACAACATTCCAGTACCCGAACAAGAATCGATCTCTTTTCGAACAACACAATACAACACAGCACGTTCAATTCTAGCTCATAATAGGATCAATAAACTGTTCATCAACTCATAATAGTGTCAATCCATACGACCCTTGATGTTTCTCGCCCTTAACATCTCAGTGATGATATCAAGCAGTATTGATAAATGCAATCAATGGATTGAGTCCAGGGATACAATAACAATTCATCACAGCCAATGAGAAGCGCTGACAATTACAAAATGAGAATCAATAAAGCTGAAGAGAACTACCAGCACGGCATTTTCAGCACTGGAGTTAAACCACCATATTGAAAACTAATCCACTCATACATTTTATGCTGCTGGTTTCTGCTTATAAAAAACATCCCCTCCACAAAACAAATCTTCCATACCGTACGCACACACCTGTGCTGTGTTCACACACACACCTCTGGGACTGGTGAAGTAGTGGAGGTAAAAAGAACACAGCACTATAATTACTGGACGTTCTGCTGGCTGAGTGATTGATAGCGTTTTGCCACACTGACTCAGAATCCTGTGCTCTCTAACATACACACACTTCCCCTTTCTTTAATGTCTCAATACACATACATTTCTGTTTTTGAAGACAGAAATACACACATACACAATTTATTCCATGTCTTTTTTGATAAACAGAAACCATTGTTCCTGTACAAACAAAGATGAAAAATCTTGTTTCTCAGTCTTATGCTTGCATTAGAACTTTAGAACAGGAAAAAGATGGGTCAAAAAAGACAGCATATAGCATACGAGTGTGTGCTGTGTGTGAGTCAGTGGGAGATCCTGAGTGTGATCCATGCATAGCTGTAGGCCAACATCTGTTTGGACAGGCTGCCGGCAGGGACTATCAGCAGAACTCAGCAGAAACCGTAAGACACCAGTCCACCCAAACTACGAATGCAAGGACGTGTATACAGTATGTTGGTTTTAATGCACCCACAAATTGTATAATATGAATGTTTTACCTCCATGAAAGAGATTCCAACACTCCACACATCTGAGTGAATACCATACTGCTCCCCTGATATCCGCTCTGGCTACAGAACCAAAAACACACAGAGGAAGAATCAATACAAATCAGTGAATAGAAACATAACCTCTGGTTTGAATAGGTACTGAGGGCCAAACATTTGCGCTACCTATTGTGACAACCATATACTGTATGTGTGCGGTCTGATGTGAATTTATGCTTGTAGGTGCTGAAGCATTACTTATTGTGTGAATTACACCATTCACATATGACACAAAGCTTTTTCCCTATTACATGAATGTATTAAGCAGGACTGGCAAAACCAATTTGAAAATAAAAAAGATTCTTCACAGGAATTAATGCCGCTTACTGCCATGTATGCGTTGGTTCCCACATATGTTTTAGCAATGGAGTTCACCAACTGTGGAAGAAAGAAGAGAAAGATAGCCTTACATCTTGGGGTGGGTAAAATATTTCATACATTCTGATGTCTTTGACATTCTGACATGACTTTCCGTTACGTAACAAGGCTTAGTCCCTTATTGGACAATTTTCCAGAAAAGCATGACTCGGCGTGAGAGAAAGAGCAATGTGCTTCGTTTGGGTTACGGAAGTTCAGCTGTGTTTGTTTGTTCACTGCATTTCGGTAAAGGAATGTTATATAAACGGTGGCTATAACGCTGGATTTGGAGATCGTTTGAAATGATGATGGAGCGGTCCCAGTGTTAAAAGATGCCGGACATGAATCGCACGCGGTGAGTGAAACAGAGTCAAATGTCTGTGCTTTGTTGGCAACTGGCACCTAATGTGGCATAATGTTAACAACACAAACTTATAGTGAATCAACAGATATGCAAGAATAATGCAATGATGTATTGTGTGCTCATGCTTTAGTTCCCACTGGATGCCTCTAGGAGCACAACCTTTTTTCGGAAATAATCATACAGCTGTATCTGTTTTTTATAAATGTGATCAAACTGAATACTTTTTGAAGATATGAAGTATGCAGTACAACTCTATAGGTAAGATTAATATGAGATTGGCAGAAACTGTTACTGCCGTTTTAAAAATTATATGAAGTGGACAAATGAGATGAACAAAAACACCAACTTCAGTCTTTCGCAGCTAAACTATTGCCACACTATAGGATTCAATAGTCAAGAGTCATTTACATCTTTAGTATTAATAGACAAGGACAAGTCAAGCACCAAAGTTCAATACTATGGATTATGGCTGCGTTCACATGCCCACCTCTACGTATTAGAAAAAGTGGTCTTTTCTTCGCATATACCACAACTGACAAATATCATAGCTGTAACAGTAAAATTTACTTCCTATGATCAAAGCAAAATAATTATTATATTTGTTTAATCATAAATTCAATACAGATGTAATTGCCATAAGCTAAATGACAAGGCAACAGTTACTGATTGAAATCTCCTGAAAATAATGTGTTATTGAAATGCCAGCCAGGTTTAATTTTAGTCGTTTCTCTCACAGGGGAGAGATGGTGAGATGTGAGCACAATGACACATGTCAGCAATGATAGGACAAACATAATGTGAGCGTTCCCCAGCGGCCTGACGCGTGTCTTTCTCACTGTGTGTAAGTGAATGAAAGATACGCTGGTCCTAAATACAGAATCGCGGTCTGGACGGGAGAACACACGCGCGCGCGCGCGTGCACCTCATCCAGGGGTCAGCTTCAAGTCGAATCTCTACGGGGAATGTGGGTATGAATATTAATTAACAGAGGGGCGCGTGGTGTGATTGGGCTCCATTGTTGGACTCCTGAGTGTATTGGAGGTGGAGAGATGGATGCTGACTTTGTCAGTGTGAACTATTGTCTCCAGCCACAAACGCAGACGCCAGCACACATGCTGAATATCTGGTCAATGTGGTAATTAGAACGATCTGAAAGTGAGAGGAGAGAAGCAATCTAAGGAGTGTCTAGGGAGTTTGGGAGCAAAGACAAGATCTCTCTAGAGGATCGAGACAGGGGAGAGAAGAGAAATTGAGACAGACGGGACAAAGGTTGATATGGCTGTGCTCTCTATATTCTGCACACCCAAATAAGACACATTATAGTATACACTATAATGTATACACATTACTGCAAACAAACACAAACACACAAATAATCTCTTGAAACTGTACCTGTGTGCTGACTCCAAAGTCACACAATTTGACCTGACCTCGAGTGTTCACCAGCATGTTGGAGGGTTTCACATCTGCAAGAATACACAATCAATGCATTAACACAGAGTAAACAACGCAAATTATAGCCAATATTTACTGTAGATATAAAATAGACAGCCACAGGAAAAATTAAGAGGCCATTTCCAAATTATTCTCAGTTTTTCTGAATTTGCTATGCATAGTGTTAAGGTAAAAGTATAGTGTTAAAGTATAATTTCTGTTCAATTCTGTAAACTACAAACAATATTTATCTTAAATTTCAAATAAAAATATGGACTGTAATGGCCACAATACATCTATAAATGCTGATTAAATTACAATTTGGCATGGTCTCTTAATTTTTTCAGTAGCTGTATGTGTGGATGTTTTTTCAATAGATATTGTAAAGTCCCTTCCCCACCTCTGTGTAAAATCTTTAGGCTCCATAGGTATGTTAATCCTTTTACCACCTATACAGACATAATGCATAAAAATGCATTACAACACAAACATACTCATAGTAACAAACATAGACACAAAAGTGTTGTGTGTCTGCTTATCTTTAATTATTCTGAAAAAGGGTTATGAAGAGGTGGTATTAAGGTTTACAGTAAAATGCTGTAAAAATTAACACACACACACACACACATACAGGTCTTTATTGCCAGTATCACTGATTTCCAACTAAACTTCTCTCATATGCACGCAACAAGTCTTATTACTTACAGCTACTGCAATCCTCCCCAAGACGTGTTCAGGAATTTTCCAGTACACATCCAGAGAACCACCTGCACCAATAACAAAAATACTACAATCTGTCGCAATCAAAAACTATAATCACAATCTGTCTATTTATCCCACCACCCCTATCTTTGGTATTTGCAACATTGTGTTTCCTGGTTATGGTCACAAAGACTTCACAGATCTGCTTACTTATAATAGTAAAATCCCACATCTCTTCAAAAATCCTTGAGATGTGAGTGTCAATATAAATGTCAAATATAGTGTAAAATAACAAAATTAGGGGTATATGATTTGAAAGTGAAAAAAGTCATATAACTTTGTAAAATAATAGGAAAGGGATCTTACAAACTTACAAATCTGCCTATGATGATGCACAGTTAAGACAGACCTCTATTACTCCAGAAAAGCATTTATTCTCCAAATAATGGCAATAATATACAATGGGCAAATCCACAGATAATACCTACCATCCATAAACTCAGTGCATATAGATATTCTGTTCTCCACAAAGAATGCACTGTAGAATTGTATTATGTAAGGAGAGTCACACTGTAAACAAAACAATCAAATATATTAAAAGGATGGCAAACAAATTATCAAGCATATGTTTTGCTCTTTATCATAAAAGTATGACCATATAACCAATAATATGCGCTGGTTAATGGTATTACAGTGATGTATAACCCCAGCCTCGCCAGGTGGATGTTTGTTTATACTGTTTGGACTACATACTGTATAGCCTGTAATTCTATAACGGTGGAGTCACTTGATATGTGTCAGTGGAAACTAAATTAAAGGAAACATATCATTGGTTGTTTAGATTAAATTATATTTGTGAGGTAGTTAATAAACATAAGTCAACGTGATAATGCAGGTTAGCATAACCTCGATTATTTTGATTTGTCCGATTGGCCGATTATTCGATACGATTGGTTCATTGAGCAGAAATGGTGATTTGGTAATAAATTAAAGTCTATCTGGCAGCTGTTGTCAGTGTAGGTTACTAGAGTAGATACACTGGACAACATGGGCACTGATCTCTAAATAATTAATGCCACTTCTTTCAAACTTATCACAGTCATACACCTCAAACTTATCTGAAAACTGAAACCACTCTACACCAATGTGTTTGTTTTTTGATAAATAAACTGACTTGCATCCTGATTCCTGAAGCAGTCTGATATCAAATTAGTTAAGTAAGAGGTTTAAACTCAAAGTAATACAGAGAGAACGTCGAGATCCTGATATCACTACAGTACTGAAAAAAGTGCCCACATCAAAACCAGGTCACTTTTCCTAGATTTGAAATGCATTAGAAAAAAGTGATATACATTCAAACTTAGTATTCGTGCAAGGTGAAAAAGAACTTCAGACCTTATAAAGGATCTCAAGTTCGGACATGATCTGCTTCTGCAGCTCCACTGTGATGTCTAGAGGAATAACCTGCGAAAAACAAAACCCCCATTTGAACAGACACACTTACATACAAAGAACACTTGTCTCAAAGCATATCCAACTCTTAAGCAAAAGGTCCTTCAAACACACATGTGCTCATTTGCCTAATTCACAACTGCCTTGAAGGGAATATTTCCCATCCAGTTTATACCGGCAAACATTCGGCACTCATTCAAAAGAGGAACACTGTAATAAAATAAATTGTGATTGATCAGTATGCTTTAAGACTGAAAGTGGATGCTTGACAAGCTACCCAGAAATTTCAATTGGTTTTTGTGAATTAAGAAAATCCACTATTTGCAAAACAATTTTAAACGTCTGGACTTTTAAAAGGATGGTCCAAGGACATACTTTCATTTAATAGTTTTTAAATGTACGCAGTTGCTTAAATGAATGCGCTTCTCTTCTCTACTTTTGTAATGAAGTAGTGACCAGCTAAAATGCTTCTTTAGTTAAGGTTAGATTATCAGCCTCCCACTGAAATAATTGATTACAGGTAAGGCAGTAAGGCAAGGCCACGCAGTTAAAGCTCAGCCGAGATCACTTACAGCCCTAGCCAAAGCCTGATAGCTCTGCTCAAGCAGACCCAGGCTGAGTACAGATGGAAAGATGAGCAGACGAAATGAGAGGAGATAGACGATAAGAGAGAAGAGAGGATGAAAGTAAATCAAATAGTAGCAGTACAGTAGGAGGAGTAGTGAGGTCTTCTTGATCACGTTTAAGTGTCCAAGCCAAGAGTCTTGGATCTGCTCTTCAGTGCCCTTCAATAAACAGAGCACTGTTAACATCTCCAGCAGTTATTCTTCACTTCCTGTCAGAGTTGCGTCCACCTCTTAGCAAGGTGAACAAGAGGAGCAGGACCTCATTGGACCTCTAAGCAGGTTCTTACAAGAGCCATTTACTAAAAAGCAAACTGGCTGTACGAATTTGTTTTCAGTAAATAAGTGGTTGCATTTAAAGGACTGCATGAATTTTCAGAGAATCTAAAAGTTCTAGATGTTCTTAAAATAATAGTTAACCCAAAAATGTAAATTCATCATTTACTCATTTCCAACCTGTATTACTTTCTTTCTTCAGCAGAACACAAAAGTATATATTTTAAAGTAAGTCGGTTAACGAACAACGCTAGCATCCATTCAATTCCGTAGTATGGGCACAAAACCAATGCAAGTCAAAGGGTGCCGGTTAAGAACATTCATCAAAACATCTTCTTTTGTGTATTGCAGAAGAAAGAAAGTCATACAGGTTTACAAGAGGGTATTAAGTATTGTAAATGAAGACAGAATTTTCATTTTTTTCATTTTAAATGTGAGGATTTTGCATTCTTACCTTCACCGCGACAACTCTCTTGCCAAGCAGATGATATGCTCTGTCAGGAAAGAAAGATTTACAGTTAATGCTAATCCAAACCAGCCAATTTGGTAAATGTAATTTACCTGACATTGCATACATTGGCAGTTAAAAACATTTGGACAAAAGAATTCCTAAATTTCACTTCAACATAACAAAATATACAAGTGTAGGCTAACAAAGATGTCAGTTCATATATATAAACATATATATCGGTATAGTTTTTTAAGATGTAAATAACACTGGTCCAGTTTTTTATTATTTATTTTATTTTACTTTACATACACGACTAGGTCTAAAATATGTTTGTTTTACATTTCTATTTAGTTTTTAATGTTCCGTTGGTTGTATTTTGTTTAAGCATGTGTAATGTTGATCTCTTTTTCTCAACAGGTATTGTTCTGGCTTTTGTGGAAACTAGTAACTTAGTCTTAGCTTTTTTGTGAAGAATGATATAATAATAAAAATACTAAGACATTGAAACGTTTCAAATAACTGCCTATGTATTAAAACAGTTGCCAGAAAACTCAAGGGCTGAGGCTCAAGGACAGTTACTATGGCCAGAGTTTTGTTTAAGTCAGAGAAACCTGAGATCTACATCTTTATGTCCATTTAAGACACTCTGGTACTTTTTAAACGTTTGCATTTATTTACAGATTATCAGAGGCTTAATCGCTACCGAAAAGAGCTATGAGGAGGGGTGTCCTCATCCTAAGTGTCAAATGCAGGCGAGGTCAAGCCTGAGTCAGTCACCTGCGAAACCTCAGACATTCTGAGCTGTGGAGCGTTATCAGCTCCGTTCCCATTTCAGCGTAAGCTCTCCCAGACAGGCCTCCTGTTACAGGTCAAATTAACGACAAAGCCGCAATTATTTAATTATGATCCTCGCTCATTCCGAGCACTGGATCTGGTTACTGCAGGAGGTGCTGGAGAGAGATTGGGTTACAATAACCCACGACACGGCCCGTTCCACCAGATAATATACTATAACAACAGACAGCTGTCAAACGAGGGTGGATTTAACACGACAAGAACACTGTGTGCATGTCTGTGTGTGTTTGTCGGTATAAGAGACATGTAAGAAAAGTGATCAGAAAATACTATTTTCATTATGAATGTAAATGAGATATGAGATGTCTGCTGGAACAAATTTCCAATGGTTTGTGACAAGGGGGCTGTGCAGGTGATTTATGGGAAATAGATGGCTGATCTGGTTACAGCTCCAGACACTTCGTAACTCCAGCAAGCCTTTAATTAATGTCGCTCTAAGTGACGCGACGGCTAACTTTCCTCATTTAGGATGGCGACATTCGATCCCATCTCACCTCATTGTCTTGTGTGGGTACACTTACACATTCTGAGCCATATAGGATACACAGTGATACATTTGCACATGCACTAGCTTTCTAGTTTTGGACAATTTATTTAAAGCTACTGAATTTCGGAAAAAAACATTTATCAGTTGTTCCCATGTTCCCTGGAAATCCAACCCACCACCTTTTTGCCTTCTAAAGCAATGCTACAAGAACACTAATGGGAAATGAACAGTTAACATAGCCAAGTGACTTTATAATTTTTAGGCTGGATAAAAGCATGACTTCAATAAACTTCCTACTCAGTAATACCTGCAAACTCAAGTGGTTGCTACAGAACACCTTGATCAATAACGGATCTAACCATGCCCACTTACAAAGTTCACCTAAAGTTTTTGAACTTTGACCACGTTGAGTACTCATCCAGGGATGACTGACAGGCGCACGGTCAGGGTGTGGTGACGTAGAGACGCGTGGTCCTGACCCCCGTAATTGTGTCCCTATACTCTGTTTGTTATTTACACTCCAGAGCCCGGGGTGATGAAAGCCCTGTCATGCAGTATTCATGGACCTCTCGAAGAAAGCCATCCCATGCATGCAGGTTTGCAGACGATACACGCGCACGCAACCACACAAACGGGTTTAGATTACAGCAGCCAATGCAGACCAGACAGCTCTCTCTGTCTCTTTCTCTTTTGCCATCTAACCTGAGATGACCAGTTGATCGTCTCACCTGAAGGAAGGCCACAAAGACACACTAACAAGCCCTGTCTCGGAAACCATCCCAATATGTATTATTTTAATTTTCAAAATGTTCTCATGCAAGCGAGAGACAGGGTTATCAACTCATCATATCTCAACACAGTAACACAACATCAAAAGGTACAGGATTTCCCACAGAAAAAAATATTTCTTAAGGAAAAGCAATTTAGGCAAATACCCCGGGCACCATACTGCATGCCGACTGACAATCACAAAGACGTGTGTTTTGCATAAAGGAGAGCGAGCGAGTGTGGTAGTGGTGATTGAGGACGGTTGTTAAGATGGATGAAAGACTGGCCTAAATGTCCCCTACAAGCAACAGCAGAGATTATATTACATTACATTTCACCTGCCGCTACCCGTATTACACTGCAGCTGTCAGTCTGAACTGGGAACACAATAACGATCATGAACATGAACTAGACACAAAATGAAACAACACCTTTGTAATATCAAGAATGAACGAATCGCACATTTGACATCTTTTGTGCTTTCTGCGGAAAAACTGTGCATTTACTTTTATGAGCATCTTTCATTCAAGCTCTCTGGGTGTTCAGACGATTTTTTTACTTTGTCGCTTACAAAGGTTCGAATTGATAGATAAATGCAAAATTCAGCATTTATTCTGTTTAAGAGGAAAAAAATTATTCCAGGCAAACACATTTAATGCTGAGCTTGTCAGACCAGCAATCTTGTTTAGACTGCATTACTGGCTTTCCAACAATTTCCAACAAACCGAAGGTGGTCCTCCAGTAACAAAAGCATACGGTAAGTGCCTGCATCATCTGCAGAAGCATGCAGACCCTTGTGAAAGTAAATAAAAATGATGATTGTGTTTAATGACCTTGTCCTGTCCTGCGACTGCATCTACTTGGCTGCCGTGCACAACACTACATTATTATTAAATTATTGAATTTTTTCAACTTCCCAAGCTCTGAATGAATGCTGTCCTTTATTCCAATGTCTCCAGACATTTCATAAATCAGAATACTGAGAGAGCGATGAAAGATGTTTGAAAACATGAACACATGTGAGACCCATGTAAAATTAATCACAACATGAGCGCTTGGCTATTCAGTGACATTAATGATTCGATTCTTCTGGCTTCAGTCAAATCCTATACACGCAAAACTTAAGAGTTAAGAAAGGTCTATTGAAAGGGTTGTCCCCAAATGGTCTAATTTAATCTCAAGGTAAAAAGCACGAGAGCAGAACTCACTTGTAAACTGTTCCTCCATTTCCATGGCCAAGCTGCTCCTGGTACTGGAGGTCATGTTCATTTATCTAAAAAAACACAGAAGAGAGAGACAAAAATATTTTTTTCAGATACGGTAGTTATTCAAGGAGACAGACAATTTCTTTATTCCTACTTCTAAATAATCAAAATCATCTTTAAAGGCGTTTGATTTTGTAGTTGTACTTCTTTGTGTGGGTGGGGTGCACACACGCATTCATACCCACCCCCACCCCCACGAGATGTTCTATGTAACCATACTATCACCATTAAAGAGGTTTTATTTCTTCTTCAATAAATGTGTAAATTATGAAGTAAATTAAACTGAACAGATGAACAAATTGAGAAAGATGAAAAAACTGAAAGAGCATGGAAACGCCAAGTGGAGGAAAAGCATAAAGAACTCTGAGACTCCACTAAAAAGTCATTTGAAGTTCAGTAACGGACAGAGAGGAGGATCAATACAACATTTGCCGTCTAATTTATAAAAGGACAACAGCAGAGAAGAGAGTGATGGAAAGTTTAATGACGATTTGTTTGCCTGCACTGTCTTGTTCGACTTTGATAAAAGCTGTCAAAATGGTAATACAATACAGGCCCTTGTGACACGAAGAGGCCAGAGGGACCAGTTTGTTTTCTTGTGCTGTCACTACGATGCACATCAGAACAGTCTCTCTCTCTCTCGTCCACACTTTTCACTACTTGACTGAATGTTTGAATACTATACACTGCTATAGGCTTTACTCATCTTGACTCTCTGACCTTTAGTTTTTTCAACATGCGAGTGAGGAAGATTACTCAATTAGATGAATTTCCTCTTGAGAGATTGAAGGAGACAGTGAAAGATCATCTTCTGACCTGGCCTGTAAATGCAGTTTCTTACTGTAGACTAGAATTTAAGTTGCAACTTTGAACTTCGCAATGAACACATAGTTGAGATGTATCCTTTACTTTTGAATCACTGTCAGCAATGAAACACCAAAAAGGTCAAATATGATTTTACCACAGTAAGCAGAAAACAATAATCCCACACAGCAATTACAGTTGCATATGAAGAGTTTATTTGATAAAAGATATATCTGTTCATTTTAAATATCGTGCATTTCAAGTAATATCAATCAGGCTAGAGTTGGGTTGTTTTGATTCTTAATAATAACTCAAAAAAATACAGATTACCAACACAATGATGATGCCATGATTGCATAAAAAACATTATTTTTCTTTGTCAAAAATGTATAATTTATTTATTTTATAAATTATTTTAGAATTTTAATCGCAAATAAAGTATCCATATACTGCTCTGGAAAGACATCAGTCCAAAGTTATTTTTTTTGTTGCATTCTGAAAACAAGTAATGACATTTTTCATAATCAAAATATTGTTTTTATTTGCAGAAAATGAAAACTGGACAGGCTGGTGAAAATAAGACCTTAAATACTGAAAATAAAACATTCTTACAACACAATCCTAGTGTTTTACTAAATTTGTATTTGATGGAATAAGTCAAATGCTCTCGGTCCTTCACATTACTGTTGGGTCATTCCTTAAGTTTCAACTTCTACAAACACTGGAATGAAATATCCACCATACATGTAAAACTGCTAAATCAATGCTATAAGTGGTCTATTCATTTCCTCCAGAGCTGTAATTCAGCTGTTTTATAAAGACTTCAACTGAGATTTAAATCAATTGATTGTGGTAAGCTAAGTTTTGATTTAGCTTTTGTCATGGCAAATGCGAATTGTTAAGCGTCAATATTCACATCTGTTATTATAGGGTAAGTGTTTCCCCTCGCGAACTGGAGCTGATGTGAAGTCAATGCTCTACTGACAGGCCTCAGCCTGACTGCAAGGGCCCAATACAGGTCCTTTGATTAGACTAAATTGTGGGAGAAAGACATCTTGTGTATGTTTGCATTACAATGTGCCTGTTTGACAGAGAGAGAGATGCAATGAATGTGTGTGTGAGGGAGGCTGCTGGGGCTCCATTAACTGTGCATGTTACAGGTGTCACAGGGGACGTGACTCCCTTAATTGTCTATCTGACACACTTTGGTCGACAAACTGGCCTGCTGGAGGCCTGTGGAGGGGGGTGAACAACAAAAGGACACCCAGATACATCTCTGATCGCTCAAGATAAAGATCTCAACCATACCGTAGGGAAAGGGTCATTGAACAGCCCTTTAGGAGCAATCAATAGACATTTTCTCAGATTCACACACAGACACATAAAACGGGCTAAGTGCTATGAAGCGTCAGATGGTTAAATTATAACAGCATTACTAACAAGATGATCAGTTTAGCCACTTTGACAGAAGCAAAGGAATTTTGACAACATAAACATTGAACCAGAAATCTGTTGAAATGTGGGAAGAAAGGGGGAGACTCTACCTGTCCGTTTGTCAAAATCTTCTTTAGCTCAGCTGAAGACTTCTTTAAACTGATGAACAGAAAATGCAAAGAAAAAAGTTTAAGCTTTATTAACTGACTTTTATAAATTTAATATGAGACAATACAGATATTTATTTCTTCTTTTTTGCTTCAGACTTTAGCCTTCAGACTGCAGGTTTTTGTCCTGTGCTTAGCTGTACCAAGGGTTTTCACCTCTTAAACTAAATCCAATTAAAACTGCCAAAATGTTATACTCTAAAGGCGAAAATGCAGTATTGCAGGGATATATCAGACCACCTTAAGAATAAGCAGCTGGGCTACAAAAAACCCAGCCGTGGTGCTTTAAAACTGCGCGTGTAAACGTTCTCAATGAAGACAAATGTGATCTGGGCTCACTCACCTATCATTGGACAGGGAATCAGCCGCAGATGAGCCCCTGCCACTTGAGGATTCGGGCCGCGTGTTCACCTGCGGGCAAACAAAGACAATCAGATCCCTGTGCTAATTAACCTGTGATTCAACAGCAAACTGCCTGGTCTGGCCGCAAGGTTAATTGGCTTTTGTGGGGGAAACAGAGAGAAATAAAGAGAGAGGCTTGAGGAGAGAGGTCACTTCATCTATCAGGCAAAATTAAATATAACTCTGCGAACATCCTTAGGTTAAAAAGAAAAAGAAAATAATGAATCAACATTGTCCTATATTTGTCATTAAAGAGGATTCATTAGATTCCTTACTGTCAAATCCCCACCAACGGATCGCAGAGGGAGAATGAAGGAAAAGCGCTCAAAGAGAGGCTCTATATAAATAAGTAGATTAATTGAGGTCTGTAGGTCGAATAGTGTGGTGCAGTAAAGCAGCGATTCTCTCTTTAATTAGTCTCTATGAAGACCTAATTTACAGCGGTTTATCATTCCCCCTTTTCAAGCCAAATTAATTCTAAATGAAAACAAAACAACAAGAACAAGATCACCGTGGTCATACTGCTTAAGTAAACAAACAGAAAATGTTTGAAAACATTTGAAAAGATAATTACTCGTTAATTTAGCATTTTCTTATCCGAGTCACCTACAAATGGTTTCAGCAGATTAAGAATTCAATGAATTGCAGTGAGGGGATAGCAAAGGAGAGACAGCCAGGAAGAATCTTGACTTCAATTGACATTTCAATAAGTGGTACGCTGCATAACCGATGCTGAAACAATCATTGAGACACATACCTTCAGGCCATGTATGTTCCGGATCCCTGGGGTCTTACCGGCTGGAAAACAAATTGACTAGATTGTAGATCATGTGAAGCCAGGAAAGAGTGAAGCAGAATGCTTGAAATTTATCAAACGTGACCCTGGATCATATACCCAGTCTTAAGTAGCACAGAAATTTTTTTGTAAAAGCCAGAAATAGATTGTATGTATTTTATTATAAAATTGTATTTTATGCCGAAAATCATTAAAGATTATGTTGCATGAAGACATTTTGTACATTTCCTAACCTAAATATATACAAACTGTATTTTTGTGAGTGGATGGCCTCTTACAGTGCCACTTATAAACCACAAAAAGGCAATTTTCTCAATATTTTGATTCTTTTGCATCTTCACATTCCAGAGTTTTAAACGGCCATACCTTCGACAGATATTGTCATATTATAATAACCCACATGTCAATAGAACGCTTAATTATTCTGCTTTTAGATTATGTAAAATCTCAATTTCTAAAAAAGACGCACAAGACTGTTTTTGTTGTCAAGAGTCACAAATGAGAGTATAAGTCTCTATGTAACATTAAAAGACCTTCAGGGTATTAAGAACTGTCATGTGTGTGCATAGTGAATCTCACTCAACTAACTTCCTTTTACAGAAGCCATGTAGGGTAAAGTAAAGTAAAATGTTCTAACAATGTGGCTTTGCTGAGTATGGGATTAAGTTGTGATCTTGGATCAAGGTAGGCCTCAGGCAGGTTCACTGTTGCAGTGGTAAACTGTAATTCAGACGGACACACATACACACATCACAAACCTCGGGGAAAAATCTGTAAAGGATCAGGTAACAATCCATTGATGCGCTGCTCCATCACCGTGTTGCAGTACTGCAGAGAATGAAGTACAACAATACATTAGAAACTCTGGAGAGACGTAAAGAAATATATATATTACACACAGAATCAATATAACTCAAAGTTGTACAGATAACAGTCTCAAGAACTACATAAAAGCAATTTGACATCTCTCTTTCTATTAGAGTCAATTGCAATGAGCAAAAAGGAATACGCTAAATGAATCGGACACCCTGCTCAGGTAATTTTTCTGAAACTCCAGTCACTCTCTGTATCAATTCATCTGTTGTAATGGCTGCCTGGAGACTGGAAGAGCAGTCTCATTTCAGCCTGACGTGAATGCAATCTGCCAGTAATGGCTGCCTATTCATTAATTACAATACATAATAGGCTGAAATAGAGTCTATAAACACTTTTATATTCTTATTTTATTAATGTGATCTTCTATTTATGTTTCATATTTAATCTTATTAAATTTAACATTATTTAAATTAACATTATTCAAATTAATACCTTAATGCTATTAAAAAAATGAAACCATTAAAACCACAAGAATTGTATAAAAACTGATTATTATTTACTTCAGCCTATACAACAAATCATCCCTAGCAAAACAGTCTTATGGACAGCAAGTACAAAGACCTTCCAATTATATAAAAAACACATGCCACTTTTGCAGATTCTGTCATAGAAATATTCCACCGTGCTCGCTTTCACACGCACAAGAGCTGATCTCCTGTCTCCTGCCAAAGGAACATTCAATAGATGTTTCCGTTACCAGAACCATCTGGTTGCCCGTCCCCTCCTCTCAGTCCAGCACAGGACCTTTGTGCCTAAACACAGGGCCCCAATCACACACAATAAAGCCATTACAAACCACAGAACCAGATGGACAAGTGAGGAGGGGACAATGTCAGTGTTTTAGAGTGAGCGAGAGAGTGAGAGACAAAGCCTGAACAAGACAAAGGTCAAAAGCAAGCGTAACTGAGGGGCCAGCGGTACAGTGCTGTCCCTCCAACGCATGTGAATGTCTGATGAATACGCCAGGGCACACATGAGGACATGCAGAGGAAGCAGTGTTAGAGCAGCTGTTATTAAATACCCTATTTATCACTGTCACCTCCCTGCACTGCCTGCAGGCACTGAAACCATGTAGCTCAACCAAAACACACACACCTTTAATTTTCCACTCGGTTGCGCTATCGATTAGGGCTGCAATTACCTAACTAATCTGTAACAGTGTATTAAAAGAAACCGCCCTTTGTTGGACAATAACTAAAGGCAGTTTGATCACAGGAAGGCAGCTTGAGAGCTGGAAGGGACAGAGGAGTCGGACCTCCGCTCTGTTGGACCCCAATCATTAACGGCGGCTCCGTAATTAGCCGGCCCAGCCTGGGAGATTTGTGTGTGTGTGTGTGTGTGTGGATGTGTGTGTTAGCCAATCACGAGGTGACATCTGACACGGGTAAGTCTTTAACTTTGAACTAACATCCTTTTCCTTCATACTGGAAGGGCTGATGGTAAAAACAATCCTTGAGGGTTCACTGGGGATGCAGAACATCTCCGAGACCTCAAAGTCATGATTTGCTTGCAAACTGCTGAAAAACTATTCAGTCAGTTTGAAGGTCAGATTCCACAAGAGAGCCCTGTGAATTAGCTTATGCACCTGTAAAGCAAGAAGTCATCTCCTAATTCCTATTAAGTCTACATAGCGCTAGATCATGTGGAATTAATTGAAGCAAATTCATAAAGGTCCCGACAGACACCAAAGAACCACGGAGGCAAAGGGCATATGCTTAAAATACTTCCACAATGATGGGTTAAAAGTACGTCCGACCCCCCCATACATGTTAGACGCATATTAAATTCCACCTTTCTCAGCAGCCTGCGCTCTCCCCAGAGGACCAAACGGCATCATGGGAGGAAAAACTCATTTTCAGAAAAAGTGGACTCAGTAGCGCTGATAACCAAAATACCACGGAGAGGCAATCTGCAATGCACGGTAATATTCACTGTCAGAGAAACACAACCTCAACGAATGCCTTCATGATGCGTGACACCACCACGTTCCTTAAGTGGCAAACTCTGCGCTTAAGTATTAACGCTGGTGGCCGAAATAACAAATGAGAACGCTCACATTTCCTCAAATTTCTCCAATGTCAAAATCTGCATTTCAAACATCAGCACAACCAACACAGAATTAATCAAGGCAGAAAGAAAGTTGAATTACACTCTGGCACTCCAGGACACCCCCGAGACATGATTGTCAGTGTGTCACCTTCTGGCCTAAATCTGGCTAATGACTGCAATGGCCTTGAGAGGTACAACATTGATAAAGCATCTCTGAAATAAATAAATATCACATTTAAGTGATTTCATTTCCTGCAGAAGAAGAAGAAGCAGTGGTTTTTGAAGCCCATGGCTACTGTAGAGTCATTGAGAGCTGATGGGGGGTAAAAGACAACACCAGCTGAAAGTGGATTTTGAAAAATTCCTCTACCCAGGAGGCCCTTGCTTCTAATGAGGCGAAACTTTAAGTATTGAATAATAAATAATAAAAGTTGATAGTTCATTTAACTTCCACTGTACTTCACAGAGGGAAAAAAACTATTACGAGTCATTACACTTGGTGTCCACAATGTAAGCAGTAAGTATTGAGAAACAGTTCTAAGGCGGTCTCAAGTGAACACGGAACAGAAAAATAGAAATATGTAAGATTATCTAAATAAAACTTTCAAACAGTTATCACAGATAGCTGCAGAATTGCAATCTTTTTTTAAACAATCAGAATTGTTTTAAACAATTTGCAAACAGAATTTGTGAATGTTTTTGTTAATTTCTTCCTGATGCACAGGGGAATGCAATGCCTGAATAAACAAAACAAAATATGAATTCCAAATATAAATAAACAACAATTTATTATTCTTGCTTGGTTAACACCTGTATCATTTAAAATTCAGTTGCAAGCTAGAGAACAAATGTTGCCATGGAAACATCAAGCGGTATTGCCAAAAAAGGAACAAGTACAGAAAAGTGACAAATGTATCTACATGTCATTTCCCAAATGGTGAACATATCTAGGAAAACTAGGATTTTTAATAGCTTTTTCTGTCCAGCAAAAACACCTCTAGGACTCTAGGACTAAAGGTACAGTATTACAATAGACTGTAAATCAGACCTAAGCGGTTTAGGGTGAGTAGCTATAATTCTTCAAACAAAAAAACTGTCATAAACATAAAATGTTATGCATATTTTTAAGCTTTGCATATATTTCTGTAAAATACTTTCTGTAACAATACAAACTTATTTTTTACTTTTTACTCACATAGGACAGCATGGCTTTGAGCTCCTCATCACTTCGAACTGTAATTCGGTCACCGACTTCATCCTCATCTGAAAACAAAGAATACACACACGAATCATCTTAAGGTTAAACAATTCTTTAAAATGTAAAAAATCATTTTAGTACTCCTTATGCAAACTATTAGTTTCTGTTACATGACTACAGACATTTTTATTAAACAAAGTATTCATCATTTAATAAAATTTATGATTAAATGATTACCAGTTCTAATAAACCAAATTAAAGAAGTGCAAGAATGTCATCGGTCTAAGCTAAAGTAAATATTTATAATCACAGCTGCTTACATTCAAAAGCTGTGATTGTAGCTTCAGGCATGACATCTCTGATCGCCGCCTGTCACACAAGAGAATCATTGAATAATCACACATGTGAATGACAGCTGTCAATCAGCACCACCACTAGAAACCCAATTCACTTCGGGGAATGACTCTACAAACGGGTTCTTCCTCTTAAATATACCGAGATATGAACCTTAACACACTGTAAACCATCTCACCAGTAAATCATTGAAGTTCAGATGTGATGGACAGTCCACTGATGAGTCCATGTCCCCCATGGGTGTCTTTATCCGAATGACTATTCCTTCTGCTTCCATGCTGCACATGTTAGTCAAAACAAGTAAAAGCATACCAAAAGAAAAGAGAGAAACATAATCTTGACGTTTTGCGGAGAGTCCCAGACACACAGCAGCTGTTTAGTAGGCTAGGCGGCTAGCTGCTAACAGTAAGTGATAGAAACATGACGCATTTTTGCCATAAAGCTAACGCGACAGCAGCTCCGTTTACATACGAACCTAATATCATCGTATATGTATACTAAATACAGAGGAACAGGGGTTTTAATCATACAGTTTAAGCAGTTAACTGACTGTCAACAAAGAAAATAAAGTAGAGGAAGTTTAGCGGAAATGTTCCGACATTTACCCGGAAGCAGTAGATACTCGTGACGGCTAAAAAATAGAATAGAAGCCTCAATGATTCAGATTAACCTTAACCTTATCATAAATGGTACTGCGATTTTAATTCGTGAAGGGTATTTTTATGTAATTAATTGTTTTTGTTTTTACTGTTTATTTTGTCCTTGTTTATTTTATATTATTTATTACATCCATACGTGTAACAAGCCAGGTGTCTCTTTTAGAAAAGTTAGAAAGTAGAAAAGTTTATTGTATAGAACTTAAATGTTTTTTTATTTTTTCTGAAAACAAAATGGTTAGATGTTAGTCAACCGTCTTGCCTTTTGCATTGCTACCTCTAGTGTCTGTATCTAATTGTTTTTTAAAAGCCAAAGGCTTATTTCAAAAGTTGGTAATTGGCTTTAATTTTTAATTAATTGAGAGGTACCTTAATATTTATAATATTATAATTAACTTATAATAATAGTTTGCCTCATTACATCTTTATTTTATTTGTTTAACACGTTTTCATGGGTTATTTATTTCACCATTGCTGTATATTAGCCTACATTAGATTGTTTAATATTTTATAGGTTTTCCTCTTTTTGTGCTTTACTTACAAACAATTTAAATAGCATTAGTATTTAAAGATTTCCACTTTGCACAACTCATTAGTGTGTAATTGAATGTACAACACAGAACATTAAGTGCCTTGTTGATTACAGCCTTATCTTAGGGGATGGCTCACTCGCTCAATCATGGTCACAGCCTGATTGCAAAAGCCTCAACAGACATTGATCCTTTGGTAAAGAAGAGTTTTGTTTCTTCCGACCTCAGAGTCCTGCTAATGCAGTCTGGAAACCGCAGGCAGGATTTAGGTGTAATGATAAACAGCTATGAAAGCTATCTCTGATCTGAACTCCACAATGATATGATCACTGCTTTCCAAACAGGATCAGGTTTTACATCAAACATAGTGTCTCTAGCCTATCAATGCCCTTACCTATTGTCGGTCCTAAAGCTGCCCTGTCAATGAAACAAAATTGTAGTCGGAAAGAGTAGAAGAATACCACCTTAAATGTTTTCATGTGCTCATTTTGTACGAGAACAAAAGCTAAAAGCTTAAATACGCATTAAGACCATTCTTCTCTGATAATACAGTTTAAACAGTCAGCTTTGAAAACTTACTAAGAGCTCTCTGTTTAATGATCAGATTGTATTACCCATATTACAATTACCAACAGGGGAAAAAGAAGTAGGGGATTTTATCATTTCGATAGCCTTAACATTTAAAAATACTGTTTGTATGTACAGCTGAATACACATCCGTATGCACGTGGCTCATAAACACACAATCAAATCTAATGAGTGCTTAACCCTCCATGATCTGAGGTCTTCCACACAAAGTCATCATCTGCTCTGCGTGACATTGATTGTGTGTCAAACCACACAATAAGTAATGGCTGAGTTTCATTGTTGCATGTTTAGGGATGGAATTGTAAGCAAAAATGGAGTACAAGAGTCAATGCATCTAGTAAAGTGCTGATTAGAGGAGAGCTGTAAATGGAGGTTTGTCAAACTGTCCCTCTGTGGGCCTGCTGTTAGATCCGTCTGCTTGTGTAGTATTAAAGAAAAAACATGCCAAATCAGCAAGCCCAATTATCAGAAATCAAAGTCTGGACCAGGCTGTACAGAGGTCCATAGAAGGGAAGGGCTGGCCTGAAATTCAGTGTTTGGTTATTAAAAACATTTAATCAACCCAAATGGTCTTTTCTTTATCGCTTTTCTTTGACAAGCTGCTTATCAGAGATGGAGCTCTTTGAGTTGCTGGCATTTAACTCTCTGCACTGAGAGAAAGACGATATATAAACAAGCATTAATCCTTCAAGACAGACAGATTCAGATTTCCTCGTCCGGACTATTTAAAATGAATTATACCTAAGCTTAAACCAGTTTCCCAAATTGTTCTGTAACAAAAACACTTCTAAAGGCAGTTGTTTTCTCTTGTTTGCCTATATTAATTCTCAACCCAACAATTCCAAAATATGTATAGTTAAAAACATACAATAATCTAGAAATATAGACCACTTTATAAAACGTCTTGCAGATGACTTCTGGTTTCAGTTTTTAATAATTTATAATTCGTATTTAAATATAACATATATAATAAAATATATTTGTTTAACATTTTTAATTTGATACAAATGAATGGTTGTATTTCGAACGTTTGTGTAGTGAAACAGCAAGTTTTTCTAGACAAGCGTTAAACACAAATGACTATAAATATATATAAACACTAAAGTAATTTTTTTTGTCTTATTGGGAAAAGTTGAACATCTATTGTTTTTCAGTTAGAACACTAAAGATGATTTCATTCATATTTGCCATATATATTTGTTTCTGTATTTTAAATAGTGCAAAGGCTCTTTAGATCCATTGAATTTGTTTTGAAAGGTGGCCACATGTATGCTCATGAAAACATTTTTTATTGAGAATTTAAACAATTTCTGATAAAGGTCTTTCTAGTATTTGAAATGTTGATGCTGAAAAATATGATTTTATGATTTAATTTTTTAACTATGATAACCAACATGTGTTTAATCTATAAACTTTCATTATATTTCCCATATTGTTCTTTTCTTTAAAGCACTTGTTCCTCAGTTTGGAAAGAATCATTGCATTCATTATTGAATATAACACCACTTACCACCTGATCCACTGGAGTTAGAAAGAGTCAAGCATCACTCGGATTGTAATGGCTAAAGTGTGAGAAATATGTAAATGAGATCCTCCTTGCATCCATAAAGTAGTGATGCACATGCATAATAAATTGGCTTGTGAATATTTTATTACCCGTTTATTTGGCTCATCTATCACCATAGTGGCAGGGTCTACTCTGTTTGCATATTATAAATACATTTTTCTCTTTCAATCTGATAATTGACAAAAGATGAGTGTATCAATTCTGAAAGTGTTTTACAAAGGTTTTATTCAAGTAAAATAGTTTGTTTGTTCTATTTATCATTCAGCAATACCTCACAGTTCACTCTGATCTAACTGGAATTAAATACTGAAAATAATTCTACTTAAGATATTGTTGAACCATGCAGTGACTGACAAAGGCCATCGCTGTCTTGTTAAGTGCCTACTGCCTAACCCGAATGTTAAGGCTTGGCTGTGTAACATCTGTTTGGTAAATGGGATCATTATAAGCATATTAAGAGGTCCTTGGGATCAAGGTTTTGTGTTTAAACTAGTACATTTTCACAGTCATATCAGAGCAGAAACACAGTGAGAGGGAGCTGATAAATCGAGCCTGAGGGGGTCTGGTAATAGCTCTGAGCCAGGTAGCGCAGACCTCAGAGTTTATCCTATTTGTCACCTTAAACGTTCTGCCAGTGTGTATGCTAATGTACTCACACCACTGCCTCTACATCTGACCTTTGCTAAAGACAGTTCAAGCATTTGGCTTTTTTTTACACACCCAATGTAGACCTACTGTAATACTTGCAGTAATAGTCTAGAACACAAGGACACAATTTGTACTTCAAGTATGTACTTCATTGCAATTTCTTTATCAGTTTGGTCAGTACAATAAGGTTGTATTTGTTAACATTTAGTTGAAACATTTATTTATCTTAGATCATGTTGATTTCAGCATACACTAATACATTATTAAGTGTTAACATTATTTAATGCATCATGAACAAGCATGAATAATTCATTAAAATTCACTCTTCATTACAGACCCATAAATAAGGTTGTTTTTGTATCACATACTGTATGCTAGACTATTTTTATTTACTGTACTGTAAATAGTGTGCACAGATCAATGGTATTTCTGTTGTATACAGTATACATCACCACAAATGGATTCTCCTATTCCAGCATCACAGTCCCAGTTATATTTAAAGACAGACTAAAAGGGCAGAATTACACACGTATATATGTTTGCACTTATTGAAGGTATCAGAGTGGGGGAGCCCAGCCCAGTATCGATCCTAAAGCAGGTCCCGTCTGCTTAATCCTGCAGCCTGTGTGATGACCATGCTCAAGAGGGTCATTTACAGTGTCTGTTAGAATCCAAGCACACCGCCTCGTTGTAAAATGTAACAAAAGCAATTGAAATACAATCCCGGACTGTACCTGTGCTCTATAGCGTCACTTTTTCATTAAAAACCACAATCCTGCAGCTGAGCCTCGGGCGAAGCCACAATGCAGCAGCCCTATAACACAAGGGCAAACAAACGAGACCTGATGCTAGCCTTCAAATAATAAAAAAGCAGTAAATAAATAGATAAATTGAGATGGGCTTTCACAAAAAGGCTTGAATGTAAATGGAGCATTGATTTGAGCTGGGTTTGTCCACAAATCTCGGCCAACATCGAATTAATGAATGAGGCATTTATATAGCGCTTTATTGTGTATTGCTGTACACCCAAAGCGCTTTACAATCATATGAGGGGGGTCTCTCCTCAACCACCACCAGTGTGGAGCATCCACTTGGATGATGCGACGGAAGCCACAGTAGAACGGCGTCAGTGCGCTCACCTGGCTCACCACACACCAGCTATAAGTGGATTGGATAGGTGGATTTCCTGAGCTTCATGTCTCTGGGTTTCTTTAATGTTTTAAAAGAGTCTAGCTGTCTTCTGTGCTGAAAGCTAATTCAGTTCACTGTGAATGCTACCACTCATTAGCAGCTAACATTACACTCCGAAGCCACCATGTAAATGTCACACAGAGTGTATAAACGTCTATAAACGCCACATTAAACAGATGTTTGTCTGTTGACTGAGCTGCAGTGTTTAGTGATTTGGGATGTGTTGTGTGTAGCAGTAGTTTGCAGGAGTCTTTACAGTAATTACAGAGAAAACGTTCAGACCATTCAAATCTTTAATGACTTTAAGAATGGTTAATGCATTTGGATGTAACTTCTCATTTACAGGGCTCATTTAAAAGTATATATATCAAAATAAAAAATCTGAGATTATTTATTCACCTATTATTTCATTAAAACAGATATATGCCAGCATGTCTTTCTTCTGAACCAAAAGAAGATATTTTGCAAAAAGACTCAACGGAGCCGTTGTTGTTTGGTTACCAACATTCTTCAAAATATCTTCTTTTGTATTCTACAGAAAAGAAAAATCATACAGGTTTGAAATAACATGAGGGTGAGTAAATCATGAAAATAATTTCCATTTTTGCTTTTTAATAGAATTTGGTCATGATATATTTTTGTTGTAAATTGTGCTGTATTAATAAACGATGAGACATTGTGTTATTTTTAGTTTTTAAACACGACTTTCAAAGTAATTTGTAGTGCAAGGAAGCTACATTCGCTAACTAAAGGAAAGGAAAAGGAGGGACGCTGATTAATGTTCCCGTTCTTTCCATATACCAGCGCCCTCTGGTGGCCAACGCACTGGCACAGAGATTTAACAAAAACATACTGAAGCACAAAAAGGAAACAATCTGCTAAGAATCTGCAAGTATTGTATAAACACAAAACAGCATCATGACAAACAAAGCCATATCAAGATAACCGCATTCCACGATTCTGTGTGGAAGTAAAGTGAGATGGCTCATTAGGTGTGCTGAGTTTGTAGCAGGGGATCCATCTGTAAAACACGAAGCACATGAGGAAACAGGAAGGAACTTTGTGATTGTTAGGATCAATGTGTGAGACATATTCTGTGTTGACACATCCTCAGCACGGATACAATCTCACCCGCTCTCACTCTTTCTCTCCATGTCTCTTATTTTCCCATAGAGTTCCCAGGAGATTCTCTCCTGTCACAGTCCCGGATGGTGCAGCCACTAAAGGTCAGAGGTTAAATCCTAAAAGAGAAATTAGTTTATTGACATAAAAAGACCTGGCAGTTTATTTGATGTTCCATCGCCCCATGTTCCCTCCCTATTCTTGTCTTCTTCTCAATTCCACAGATCCCATGGGACAACCAGAAGCAATATTAATGAGAAATCTATCACAGCGGTTACATCACGTTTGATGTCCCTCGAGGTTCTTGTACTTTAGATCGGATTAAACGGACAAACCCGAAATAAAAAAATTGGTAAACTCAGTTTTAAATTCAGTTTTGATGGCAAAAAATGTATTATAGAAAAAGCACTTTATAGTTTGTAACATGTAACAGTTATGCAGTCATACAAATATGTATGTATTTTGTTGCATATATTCTAGTTTTTTTTGTTTGGCTTGGGAAAGGAACACATCTGCAGTCATTACGTTTTGGAGCACTGATTGGAAAGCGCTTAACCCTTGCTGTACATCGCGTCTGTTCAATCAGATGAGCAAACATTGCAAAGATGAAGTTCCTCATGACAGTTTTTGATTTGATTGATTTAAAATTTGAGATTCAGCTATTGTACAGTAGATGTAAGATCACTCACTGACAGTATATACAAATGTATCCTGAGCACAAAAGGTGATTATAAGAGTTCTGATCATACACAATAGTTTTTTTAACGTGAAAATGAATTTCAGCATCTTGCCATAAATACGAGAATATTGTTTCTCTCTCTTGAAAGCTCTCTTTCTGTTCTGGAGAGGGTGATAAATACCTGTGCAATCGAGTCAATCAGACGATCAATCAGAGGCCAGTCGTCCCTCATCTGGTCAATGGCTCTCTTGTTTCTGCTGGGGGAGAATGACACAATGACACGATGACTTTAGCACTTATGTTGTTAATTGCTTCTGCGGGGGGTCCCTCGGGTTACTAATTGAGGGTGGTCGCACCTGCAGATAGGCACGCTGCATTTATTCACAATTCAATAACTTGAGGCGAGCGATAATGATCATCTGTTTCAGCCTGCCTTAAAGAGCTTTTGCCCTCACTGTTAACCTGCATTCACAGAAAATATTGGTATTCCCTGCTTGGATGAGTAAAGCAACATGATTTTTTAAGATTTGATAACTTTGAAAAATGTTGATTAAGATGTTATTTACAATCCTTTTTCAAGTATTGTTAAAACTCAATTTGACTGCATTCCAAACTACAGGTAATGGGAACATACTGGAAAATAAAATGCAAAATTCTAAATAATACATTTCCATATTACATATATAGTAGAACCAAGTGCTTATATTTTTGAATACATGAAAAATACATACGTACTGTATTATTCAATATTTGGTAATATAATAATGCACGATATCATATATATTTGCATATGGGAACTCAGAGCACATGGTCGAAAAGAAACTGTAGAAAGACGGAGAAAGTTCACATACATTTAGTACTCATTGGTCAGATAATGGCTTTATATTATTACATGGCTCTCTTAATTTGTTTAAAAGAAAATTGGCAATAATTCAACAGCTGAATTTGAGTCAGTAATACATATAAAAAATAATTTAATTATTAGAAAACGTTCAGTTCATCAAATCAATATTAAAACACTCCAAACTGCTATTTGTGATCCATGTGTCCTGAGACCCGTGAGGATGTACTCCTTGGCACGTACTAAGTTTAATAGACAACAGCCAAAATCTTTCCAGATCAACTAAACACATTCGAAGGAAAAAATCAGGTCAAATAAGATGCAAACATTTCTCCATCTGCTCATGCTATTTAGAGTCAGTGTGTGATGAAAATAATTGAGGATACAGCTGCCCACTGCATGTAGTCCTCTAAAGTCAGTGCTATAGCCATAAGTCAGCTCTGTTAAAAGGCCCTGAGGTTGAAACACACACACACTTCAGTTAACACCTTTCCTCAGGCTATTAACCTAACTATCCCCTAATACAGCCAATTCAACCACGGGCCCATTTTACAGGCTCTCCAGTAAAGAAAAAAACATGCGGTTTGATTACCTCTCTTTGTACAAAGGAATTAACCCTACACTCATCGTAGTAAGTTTCAGTGTCTTCCCTCCTGTGGTGTTCCCAGAACAGCCAATAATTAAACAATATGCACACAGGCTGGTGAATAGCAGGGGTCTCTCTCAGCATAGGGCATAACTGGGGCAGGGGAGGCCTAGCTGTGTCTACAGCTGGGACTGTAGCAGTTAACACTCTCAATGCGCCATTAACACAAACTATAACATTTGACTGAACCTACCACGCATTTCTACACACACACATACATACGCTCCATCACACTGGCTGCCCCATTAACACAAACTATAACATTACAATGAGAGACACAAAGCCACTATTACACACAGTATACCATTAGCACGAGCCATAACATTAGGCCTCACCAGCCTTAATGACTGCACTAAACCAACAGTGGAGAATGAACATGCTGAACTGGGACGTGGCTGTTAATACTGGCTGTTTGACTCTGTATAACCTGTGTTCAGATAAAAGCTGACACACAACATTTGTAATGGATTGAATCGCTCTCTGTAGACTTCAGTCTGTATGGATGTACGGAATCGTTGCAGAGAATTGCATTTTTAGCATGGCATATAAGATACGTATTTGTTTTGATGCTTTCATGAAAAAATAGGCGTTTACATTTTCATTTCACTAGGACTTTAACCGGCACCTATTCACTTGCATTGGTTTTGTGTCCATACAATAGAAGTGATCGGGTACCGCCGTTATTCAGTTACCAACATTTTCAAAACAGAACTGCAGAAGAAAGAAAGAAAGTCATAAAGGTTTAAAATGACAAGAGGATGAGTAAATTATGACTTTGAATGATTTTTGAGTGAACTATCAGTTAAATTGAATGCATAAAGAGTTATAACACAGTTATATAGCCAGTTATATATAGTATATAACACAGTTATATACTATGTACAGTTATTATACATATACTCATGTATTTTAGTAAAGAGTGGAAAATAAACATATAACTTTCCCTTCTTAACATTAGCTTGATATTATTTTTGGTTATTGCATATTTCTCACAAAAGCAGTTTGAGTTTAGACAATAATTAGCAGATTTCTGTGCAGTAACCACACGGGACCCCCAGGGGTGACAGACCCCATGCTGAAAACCCCTGATCTAATGTATTCCTCAAATGTAACACATTACAGTAAATAATACACAATATTGATTCGTGCCTATGGGACAAAAACAGACAAACTCACACAAAGGTCCATTTACCAAACAAGATTAAAGAAGTCAAACACAAAAGTTAAAGAAACAAAAGCCAGAGGAAAAAGTCCACTAACACGCAGTGCAATAACCTCTGTTCTCTGTGTCCTGTGAACAGGCTTGCCATTGATTAAAACAGCAAGGTGTGCAATAAAGCGCAGGCGAAGTGCTGGCTCCATATGGCCTCAGACCCGGAGGCTGTGAGCGTGCTCTTAAGCCTCCCCCTGCTCCCCTGTTCCCCACTCTCCTCTAGCTCTACAGATGGTAAAAACACAATTCAAGGCATCAACACAATTGGTCCTTGGCAGCAGTTCAACCATTTACTTCAGTAATTAACATTGCAGATACCCCAACCATTATGGGATGGATACTAACTATGTCACCCTGAGAATTAGAGTGAGCAAACAGACAGTAGAAAATTGCATGCGCATAGGAAACGCTTTCGTAACGTATAGAAAAGATGATGATAAACAAGATGGTTGCAGTACACCATCATTACCTAATAATTAGTTTACAAAAGCTTCCCATCTAGTGGTAAAAAGCAGTAATTAAACCACGCAGAAAATCAAAAGCTGCTTTGTGAGTGCAAGAATAATTTACATCTCAGGCCGTTGTGTACTGATTACATATGAAATCAATGCGCCGCTAAGCACAAATAAACCATTCACTGAAGAGGCTGTTATTGTAGCAGAATGTAGGGCTTGCCTCACTTTCCTTCACTGTGGACAGAATGACATTAACAAAGGATTTTAATATCCATTCCCAATCTTGTTTGCATTGTCCATTTACAATCAATTTCCTGTAATCGCTAGATATAGATCAAAGTTATGATCCCGATTATTACACCATTCAAATGATCCCACATATAATCTTCTAATTCTCATAAGGATGCTCAATTTATGTTACATGTCTGAAAGGTTTTTTTTATCTGGACACTAATAAGGTATCGAGCACTCTTTGTGAGATAAACACATACAATACGTTGCAAACACAGGTGTTGAACCACTTGAGCCCACATATTACATTATATCTTATCCTGATTGTTGGTCTATTATGCAAATTAAAGGGATAGTACACCCAAAAATGACAATTTTGTCATAATTTACTGACCCTCAAGTTGCTTTAAACCTGCTGCATAAATGTTATTGTTAACACTGTACACGAAAGAAGATATTTGGAAGAATGTTTGTTAACTAACAGTTCTGGGGCATTAATGACTAGTACGAAATGAAATTGCAACTGCAGTCAATAGTGTCCCAAAACTATTTGGCTTCCCACATGCTTCAAAATAATTTTAGACATAAATTATGTCTAAATTCTTATTCCAGCAGATTTTATTCGATATGACCAGTGCTGGAGATTCACGTGGAAGACTAAAAGGGGGCATAGCATTTGGAGGCTATCATATAGATAATCCACTCCCTGGACTCATTCTGTGATCCCTCTATTTCCAGCCCTATTTCTGACACCACAATGCATTATGAACAAAATTATTCTGTCATGGATGCAAATCCACACAAATGCACAATTTCACCCCCCTGACAATGTGCAGCCATTAGTCAAGGTAAACAATCAAGTGGCTATATGTGCATGCAGGCTTACCGTAATCCTATTAAAAAGTTAATAATGACTGTATCCAACTTTATTGTGAAGACTGGCATAATAGGCTGTCAAACACCACTGCACACTTTACAGCCTGTTATACAGCTACATTTTGGTTAATGCCGTTCTGTCCTATGGAATGCATCTATGCCCGATGGAAAAGGCACATTACACAAGACCATATGCTGCCAAAGTTCCAACAGGGACTGCATTACCGTCTAATTTTGCATTGCAGGAAATGAAGGAATCAGCACTGGCATTGAGTCTGATTAACTCTGCATGACTCCATCAATACCCCAGTGAGCTGGTCTGCTTCTGTCTCCACAGGTGAGCTTCGTGTTCCTGTTCCCCGCAAAAAAACATGCACACATCTATACTAAGTGTCCATTTGTCTCCAGAGGTGAGAAGGAATTGTGAGATCTGCAAATGATGATGTGAGATTATGTTCTGCATGAATAATAAATATAATTGTGTGTGATGTCAGAGAAAGAGGCCGCGGCTGTATGGCAAACATACTGTTATTTGTCAGGCTGACATTAAGACAATAGAGACTCCTCGGATTACGGAATAAATGTAATCAAATGATCAAATTAGCACTAATTAACATTAGGGCGCTGAGTCTGACTATTAAAGCACACAAACGTAGACTGGAGAAAAAACAACAGCTCAACTAAACTTCTTAATTATTCGTGTGCATGCAGCACTTCCAAGACTCGTGCGCCCTAAGTGCAGATAAAGACACCATCTGCTGGTAATTAGAGCTAAATAATATCAGACATCGTAGCTAATCATTTTGACTGCAAATTTGATTAAAACTTGCATATTATTCTCGCTCGGTTTTGTTTCCGGCGCCAAAGCCGCACGTGTCACAAAACCACGGTGGAGAAAAAAGCAACACATTAAAAGCAACTGATTTTGCTTTTCCATAAACCTTGGGAAACATATAAACATAAAAAGAATAACACGCACGGTCCTAATCTTTTATAGCTCATTTCCACTAAATGAGAAGGAATTACTGTGTATCGCTATGGCCTGCTACAACAGCGAGGCGTTGGCCTTAATGTCTTTTTATTAGCTTAATCTCCAAATTAAATGGTGTTTGAAGCCGAAGATGCTCTCTCTTCTCCACTGTTATTACCCCCATCATCATGAACCCATTTTCCTGCCGAGACCAATTTGAATAAGACGAGAAGGCTGCCTCAAATCCGCAACGGCTGACCGTGCATGCGTGCAAGCGAGTGTGTGTGTGATGGACCTGGAAGCGAGAGACAGAGAGAGAGACCCATAATGAGGGATGCTGGGGAATTGCCCTGCTGAAAGACCTGATGTGTTTCCAGTTGGCTGCCAGCTGCCGGAAATCAAGACAAACACTGAACATTGACAGGGGGATTAACACAAAAAACACCTGAACACGCATACAATGTGAGATGCTTTAACGGGAATGCTTAAAGCAAAAACTGCATTAATTTAATTCATTACAGGCATACAGACTTCTTTGGCTCATATATTCAATTACTCATATAGCAATATGGTGTAGCTAGCAGGAGGACATAATGGATGTAATTAACAACGTATTAATGTTTAAATTAGATAAAACTCTCCAACACTCATGCCTTAAAGACATAAGCCCATACCACTACATAAATAAAAGAATGTGTTTAACCTTAAAAATGTCCCTTTCCAAAGTTAGATAGTTAGTTAGTGGGTAAAAGTTTAGTTAAACCAGAGTTTTACTTCATAGTAACCATGTTTTTACTGGAGTAAAACAATATTTTATTTGTTTAGAAATGCTGTGATTTATTGTACGTATTAAAGCATTTTATTAAAGCTTTAAAAAAAGAATATGAATAAAATTGAATGCATGTTTCACACTAATAAAAACATATTATGTCAAAGGTGCTTAATCTCAAAATCAAGATGATAACCTGAGTTTATTCCATATGCGAACTATTTCGCAAATCCCTCTGCAACATAATTAAATTTAGACTGAAATCTAATTATGACACCACCTGTGTTTTAGAAAACCACAAATCTTCAGGTCATTTGTCCTTCTAAAGGAATATAGGAATGTAAAACGTCTGTGTTATAGTGACAAGGGGACAACATTACATGACATCACAGCTACACTGTAAGAACATCACCCCCTCGGTGCTTCATTATCCAAATGCTGTTTCTCTCCTGCTTGGTTTGACACAGAGGTACCACAAAAAATGATTGAACAAATTGGCTCGAGACTTTCCTGTCAACATTTCGTTAAGTTGATAACAGTGATTCAGAAATGATTTTGTCTTTGGTAATAAATTGCATTGACAATAAAATGGCTAATTTAGAAATACAAGGTTTTGGAAGGACAACAACAATGTCGAAATGAAATACATCACAATATTTATGTTATAATACGGTAGAAGTTTTACAGATCTGTCTGCTGTTTTAGAGCACAGCTCAACAAGCTTGGGACTTTGTGTTCTTGTGGTGCCTTAATTCAG
The DNA here is from genome assembly GCF_947034865.1 of Barbatula barbatula. Classification (NCBI taxonomy): domain Eukaryota; kingdom Metazoa; phylum Chordata; class Actinopteri; order Cypriniformes; family Nemacheilidae; genus Barbatula; species Barbatula barbatula. The sequence continues at coordinate 18,416,363 of NC_136766.1, read as the reverse complement.
CCAATAAGCATTTTTATTATATCTTATAGAGTGTTACGAACCCCTTTTAGGTCTAGGACTAATATGAGTTTGTAACAAAGTAAAAAAAAATAATAATAAACTGACGGTCACTCAATCCCCTGATTCCGAAGTCACCAAACAAGACACATGCTTGTGCAAAATATATGGTTTTTATTTTGCAACCAGGAGCAATGAGTAGGAAGAATTCCTTCAGGAGAGGGCAAGGCCAACACAAAAAACAAAACAATCTAACTTCCAAAGTAAGACTTAAATAACCTGCATCCAAAAGAAAAAATAAATAAACAACAAAGACTAACCTTCCTCCTTGACTAAACAAAAAACATTGACAAAAATAAGATTTAAACAAAAGGGCACCCTCTCCCTACCTCTTTCCACAATCATAACAAATATAGTATTCACATAAGTTGAACATATACGCAAAGAAATACAAAGAAATAATACTTTATTAGCTCACAATTCTAGTCACTGCTAAAGATTGTTGACTCCTTTCACCATCTTGAGAGACATAACCACACTTGGCTGCGTGCGCACACAAACTCTACACAAGCTAATTGTTCGGAATCAGGACAAAGAGTGAAGCGTGTTATCCATCAGCTCCTCAGCATTTCTTCTTCTCCACTTATAAAGGCTTCAGTCCTCCAATGAGCATCAGCTGGTGTACAATCAGCCGTCCCAAACTGAATGAGAAGATCCAAAATAAACAGCAACCACACAATACATCCACTGGGTGAAACCAGTCCCCAATATATATACACACAGTCTAAATACATCCACAGGACGTAACATAGAGCTAAGGAATCAGTCACATTGCATTCACAATTTAAAATCCTGCAAATAAAACTTTTAAGTATTATACTGAACACAGCATTTAGATTTGACTGACAGGTATTTAAAAATACTGTTGAGAAAAGATGAATTATGTAAGGGATAATCGCTATAGCTAGCCATGCGTTAAAGTGTGGATTATCCCGCTTATACCATCACTCAAAAGAAAATGGTGCTAAAAGTGGTTCTTTGCTCGTAATCATGGGGGAACCACTTTTAATACCATATAGCACCATATCTTGGGGCTTCAGTGGTTCGTCAGAAGTTCTTTGGTGTGATTGAGGTGCTATATAGCAGGGGTTCCCAAATTTTTCAGCCCGCGACCCCCAGAATAACAGTACCAGGAACTCCAATTATCCTCTGAGGTAGCTAAAGTATACAAACATTGTGCGCAGATGTGCACATGTGCTAATTTGGTCCATCCAAACACAAAAGAACACAGTCTAACATAATATGACTTTATAGTTATTTACTCATTATTTGACTAGATCAATACATACATAAACCATGAAGTATTAAGTCGAATTTCACCAAACTGATTCGAGTTCTGGTGGATGTCATCTTTATGCATATGCCGGCCTCTTTTCGTACCTGAGGACTATGGCCTTTCTGTCTGCAGAGCTTATGGGAATGTTTAACGTGGTGCTGTAAATTGACTTGCACCTAACCTAATGCGGTTGCCAATGTGATGTAATCACCTCAGGGGTCACAATCGTGGGGGAGCAAATTCCAAAGGCTGATGGCTTTTTATTTGCATGTATTTATTTTTAACTTAACTACTACTTTTGTGGTTCATTACAACTATTGATTAAATACGCTATTCTTCATAATAAAATAATAATTTCATCGGGGGTCCCGACCCCTATTTGGGAACCCCTGCTGTATAACACCGTTTCCGAAGAACCTGTGAAGCACCAAAATATGGTTCTATACAGCACTAAGAGTGGTTCCCCTATGATTACGAGCCAAGAACCACTTTTAGTGCTATATAGCATTACAGCAATAAGCTCCAAGAAGCAGTGGGTTCAATAAGCCCCAAGCCCACAACGCCCCTTAGCTGTTATAAAATGCAATGTGACGCACTGCTTCGCGGGGCTTATTGCTTTTATAAAATGGTTATTACATATACGTAGCAAGGTTTCATAAAATAAAGTAAATAAAATAATTTTTATCTAATTCAATCAGCCGTTATAAATCAGGGTATTTTATAACGGCTTAAAACTCGGCTCAGCCAATCAGAATCAAGGACCAGAACTGACCGTTTTACAATCTTAAATAATCAAAGATCACAATATGAGAGCATTGATAGTCAAACCTATGTGTACAGTAAGTGTATGTACTGTAGATCTGAGTTGTATTGAGACAAAACCTAAATGTGATCTCAGTTTGGGTACAATCAAATAAATTATTAAAGTCATTGTATACAGTGCACACGGTGGTCACGCTGAAAGGTTAAATTATGAACCTGTTCTCTTGCCTCACATACGCTTCACACAGTAAGCACTAGTGGTCTGTGCGCTCAATAGATTGCTCAAGTAGAATGTTATTAGTAATGGGTCGCTGTCTTGATTTCTGTCCCACTCAAATGGATACTCTTCATTGGGCAGACATTGAGCAGCCATTAATCAGGAGCCTGGCAGCTGGTGGACTAAAACTAAAGCTGTTTGATTTGCAGTGTGTGTAAAGGGGAAACTAGTCAATATGCCTTTTTCGCAAGCGGTGTGACATCACATCCGGATCTAAACGCAGGGTAGGCACATTTCAACCTGCGTGTGTAACAGATTTGATAAATCAGTTAAAATAATTCAGCTGAATGTGACAATATTTGTCGCAAGAGATAAACTTGTTGACAGATTTCCACAGTCTAAGAGTAAAGCAGAAATTATTTCTGTAAGATGCCCTCAATTTAACCGTGCTAAGTTTCTTTTAACAGTAAATATGCCTCCATCTAACAAGCGTAGCCTATTTCACGTGCCGCTAATTTTTTGCCATTTTGAGGCTCAGCTCTCCAGAGACCAAGACATGAGGCCTTAAGTAGAACAGGTGTTCACATTTTTAAGGCAAGCGAAAGACTCTATCTTTGTCGCGGACAGAAGGCCTGCGCAGGTCCGGATGGGCAGAGATCCAGTGCTCGGCAGTTGTCCGGAGACAGCTGTGACGCAGTAGCGCGTGGCACGAGTCACCTGAGCGGAATGCTGATGGCGGGAGAATGCGACAGCATCCGCAGCGCTCATCACCACACACTGCCAAGCGTTACAACAAAGGGCGACCTTTAAGAAGATTAATTTGTTTACCAACAGAGGTGGTGTCTGTCACCGGCTAGGTGACTGTCATGATGCTGTCAGGAGAAGAGTTTAATAGTCATCTGTTAGGTTACTTTTTCTGTCAGGCTTTCATCAAAAGCTACAGTATAAAGACATGTGATGTAATGTTAAAACATTAATCTACATTTAGACTGTTTTACAGCAGCCTACACAGAAATAACAGTTTTACTGGAAGCAGTTTGCCAGTAACTTACTGTAGATTTACATTTATGTAATTTACCGGCAACAGTTTGTTCAAAGATAAATGATCATTAAACACTAACAGATCTTTATCCTTGCAGAAAAAACTGTAAATAACAGCCTCATGCAGAGCATTCTGGGAACCAAAATTAGAAAAAAAACTGAAACAGGTTTATGTAGATTTCTGGTTCCCAGAATGCTTTCCATGAGGCTGTTGTTTTATCATTTTTTCTGTAACTATAAAGACTTCATGCTTAATGTTAATTTATTTTTTAACAAACTTTTGCCAATAAATTATATATATATATATAAATCTACAGTAAGTTACTGTCAACTAGCTGCATAACTACAGCAAAACATTTTACAGTGTAGGCCTACTTATGATTACAATACACTTTTACTCTTACTTTTTAAAATGTTATTTTTTCCATTTATTTAAATTATAAATAATATTACAAAAATGTATAATATTATGTAGCTATATGGTACATTGTCACTGAATTTGAACTCTTACGAAAAATAACCATGGTTAAAAACATGGTTGAGTTTCTAATATGCCCGGAACTGTGACTGTTGTTAAAAAAGTAAACTTTAACGGAAGGAACCAGATTGGCTGACCTGCTCACTTGGAGGGACGAACTGTCAGGATTACGTTACCTCCAGTTAAATGGTCTGACATCTACACATATCCCATAGAGAAAGACGGCAAGTGCGTATAGTCAAACGAACCGAGAGAGAATAATGTTACATCTTTAGATGCCTATATGTACTAACAATGGCAAATGTCAGCAAACAGACACACAACATGACCCTTCTCAACGTCCCTCTCCCGGGTTTCTACTTTTACACTTATGAATACTGTAGAATTAACGATGACAAACAGTTTCCTTTTTGTTTAATCTCTGATAGTTGGCTTACTGCTATAGTTGTTCAACAAACAAAGTTAGCTTATATGTGCACTTAAAAAGAGGTTACTGTTACGCTACAAATAACTTAAAGTAATATTTCACTACCAAATCTAAATTTCCCCATGTTTAACTCACTCTCAAGGTATCCTAACTGAATATGGATTTCTTCTGGAAGAATAATCCAGTCGAGAGTTATAATACCACGAATGTGAGTGAACGGGTGTTGATTTTTTGAAGCTCCAAAAAGTGCATCCCTCGATCAAGGCACTACTCGACACAGCGCCGTGGTCTTAACAAAGGTCTTCTGAAGAGAATCGATGCATTTGATGTTCACAGCAACGGCAGTTCACAGATCCTGTCTCTCAATGGCACTGGTTGGAGGCAGGGTGGGCAAAGCTTCTGATAGGGTGGTCAACAGGAAAGACCAGGTGTAACATTTTTGGTTGAATATAAATCAAGAGAGATGTTTAAACGAACAGTGAACAGCGCAAAAGAAGCTGCAGGTTAGACACATTCATCTCCTGTCTGACTGCTGCTTGAATAAACACACCCATGCAGTAACATGACATGACAGAGGACGCAATGCTTGTGTGTGTTATGCATTACTCTCTTGTGCCCACAGAGGCCGCCACAGCGAGATAAATAATTCACCACAGAGCATTACCTAAAATTCATGAAACAAAACCTAGAAGGGAACTCAAATTCAGCAGCCTCACAAATCTGAGACAGCCTTTTTGAGACAGTAGCGCTGCAGCAGCACACACTCGAGAAGCTGTAAATTAATGATTCATAGAGCTCAGCGTTAGTAGGTTTTGACGGTCCGAGCTCATCTTTAATATTTCAGCAGCTGGGTTAAGAGTTTGCGCTAATCTTCCAGTCTGCTTTCTGTCTACGGTGTCTGATCCACCAGACGCCTAGATACGCTATATTGTACAGCAACTTTGTATTGAATGATCCATTTAATACCTTGTTATTAAGCTTTATTCATGATTATTTACAGTTGAAGTGATTTGCACACTGAGAGTGTTTGAAGAAAGATCAATGACTAAGCATTGAAGCTTACCATAAAGTATATGCGCACACATCATTTACCTGTTTAAGTCACCAAACACCTGGACTTCCTACCTGTGAGCAAGTCTCTCCACCCTTTTATCTGTAATACCAACAAACAAACAGTTGAATAAGTGTGTGTATATGTGGTTTGAAGACTTACAGTGCCTCCCTGCCCTTAGGGTCCATTGAACAAAGAAAGCTTTCATATTTCAGCAAGAAAGAAGTGTGTTCTGTAGGTCGCAAGGCAGGGTGGTGTTACTTGTATCCTAACAATGCACATGTAATGGGGGAACCTGACTGATTTTACAGCATTGTCAAAAGTTTGACAATATGAGACAGGAAAAGTAGGCCACACTCAGATGTCGTTTCATGTATAGGTTTATTATAAATTCAACAAACAATGATTTTTATTTTCTCCTGGCAAAACTTTAAGGATGAAGAGAAATGATTATATACTTGTACAAATAAGAAATCTAACAAGAGACAAGCACAACAATCATCACTAAGCCACAGAAAGTCACAGAACGTGAGAGGTTACACAAGCACAATAAATGCACATTACTTAAAATATATTCAACAATTTGTTGAGAAAAAGAAAATTGATTTTTCCTCTTAAAGAAAACAGTTAAATGTTTGCTTACATGGACAATAGATTATTTTCTGAATAATATCAGTACCTTCTTTTTTTCTTTGCCAGATGACACAAAGATGCTATAAATACATTTTGAGGAATCCTAGTAATACATACTGACTCTATTGAAGTCTCAGAGCATCTATATCACACAACACAGTATAGACTTATACTGTATGCAAACATGTCGTATATCTAATGTCAAGTACACATGAGGTACCTAAACACTAAATTCTGAACTTCATGATTCCTTTGAAATAAAACATCAGAACATCTTTCCCCATTTCAAAAAGGCATGCAAGTGCTTGCAACCCATCGCAAACACATCAAACAGAACTAACCAAAAGTACTGTACAATATCAAATTTCACAAAGCCCATTGTAGGTAAACATTTCCCTTCTCGAAGCCCTTCTCCATATCCTATGAGAATCTGATGTATAAAAAATACAATAACCTTAAAAGAACCTGCCAGCAGTACCGCTCCCTTTCAGTGGTTGCAAACACAGAGGTAAGAGCATTTGCTTTCCCATCCCGCTTCTGAAAAAATATTTGGTAGCAAAATAGATTTTAACATTACAAACGGCATGAGTTTCAGAAAATAGGCATGCATTATCAATTTTTCAGACATATTTACAAGTGCAGCTGAAAACCGATCTTAACCCTGAGCAGTCCAACGCTGGACCACCCATGTACTGATCAATATGAATAACTGGCTGTGTAGATGTCTCTAATATACTATATACAGATGACAAACTCTTGATGTAAAGGCACACTCAATTCAGAGTTATCCTGGATAACTTAAGGAGAACATGAGGAGAACATTAGAACCTGCAGACATGAATGCATATGCACAAATGTATACAAAGATTAATGGGTATTTGCCAATTTCAACATATATCAAGGAATAAAATGTATAATGCCAGAAAGCGTGAATTTTGGAGTACACTAAATTTTGTAATGCCCATTAATGTTTTTTGTAAATCCACCAAAACAAAGATTTATTTTCCAAAGCTAAAAGCCACATTTGTCCAAACCTTGAACAACTTCTCAACCACTCGCCCAAGACAACAGGGCATCAATAAGGAAAAAGCTCAAACACATTGATATTCAATCATTCCAAACATATAGAAGCCCAGTGTCACAGTGGACAGCCGTTTCACTGCAGACTGAATTCAACTTTGAGTAGATAGTACAAAGACAAACAGTCATGGTACGGCTGATGCACAGTTTACAACCTTTCGGAACATGCATGCTTAACATACTGTAAGTCCTGCTTTGACACCTGAACAATGACAAAAGCCACTTGCGTATCAACAAATATAGCTCCAAAAAATATCCAACACATAAACAATTATGTGTACATATGTAGACAAGGTTTCCTATATTCTGAGCAGTGAATTGCAACTATGTGTTATTTAATAGCTTAAGTATGATTCTGAATGTATCATGCATGGGGTAGGTAAACCTGACTAACAACAGTAATTGATTTGTCAGTGTTTGAACACACTGCTAAAAGAAGTCAGAGACATCAAAAGCTTTAATATGGGTTGACACTGGGGAATCAAGCATGTCACACGTTGATATGCTTAATACAACATATGAGGCCCATATGTTTGCAGTTATTGTGCCAAAACAAAAAGATGATCAAAAATAGTTTAACTGATATCCTGAAAACGTCATATCTTAACTTTACATAAAAAGCACTTTTTTCATGTTTCTAAAAATCAAGTCAATCTAATACCCCAGTTATAGTAAACATTTACCTAAAAGAATAACAAAAGACAAGAGAGATCTTACATACACTAATGCTATAAAACACAATATATCATAAATGACAAATTTTACAAAAAAAGTATTTACACATTGATAATACGCTCCTCCAAAGTGAGACAAATGTAAAAGTGCTACAGAGTCTGAAAATGGCTGTGGAACCCACCAGTGGGCGAGTATGAATGTCTTCAGCCTTTGATTCCTGAAGGAACTTGTTTCCAGATTTCTTGGTTTGTACATGTTGTGTTTGTACAGAGAGAGTTTTTCCTATGACACACTGGAGCAGCGGATGGAAGGCGATCCCATCTGAGTGAGCACTTTGTCCAGCCACTGCAAAGGACCATTCAGGTGCAGTTCTATCCAGCAGGGGGTGCTAGTCACTGTCTGCCGCCTTAACAGAAATAAAGAAAAGAGAGGTGAGAGAAAGGGTGATTCTCACAAAACTCTGGTATCCAAGACGTCAAACACATTCTTTTGTATGCATTGAAATCAAGATCTGACCTGTATTTGAGATCGACATGATTAGAAACATACAATAGTGCCAAAAGTATCCAGACACATAAGTATCTATTAGAACTGCATTAGAATGCAAAACAGCAAATCAATGGCATCTACCTCAAATGATGTCAGGCCACTTTATTTATTTATACCACTTTATTTATCACGCATAAAATTTGGTTCGTTTCAAACCAAAAGTTTATTGATTTCCTTTCTAGAATCCTGAAAAATGTGTCCATTATTGTCGTTTACTGCACTGACATAAGTGCATATGAGCTCTGTGTGTAAACTCTGCTCTGCTGTTATTCCCAGTTCATATGTATCAGATCCACAATCACACTTACATTCCATAATGCTTACACAACTCCGGTCTCAGTCCCCCTCGCATGTGCTTACACACACACGTGAGCTAGACGAGTCCCGGAACCCTCACGACACCTCATACTTTTCACTTTTCACGTTTCACTCCTCACTGACAAATCCACAAATCTTTTCCTCCCACACACACACATGCCAGTTTTTTCTTCAGTCACTACAGCACATGGAAAATCACATTGAAAAAAGAGTTACACCATATATGAGGGCAGTGTTGAATTTGATATACTTTCATCACAGCTTTATTAAAAATGACGTCCTTGCCTTCTGTTCTTCTCTAATAGCTGCAAAGTTTGTCTGTCTCTCGCTTTTTGACATGAATTTCTCAATGAATCTTTCAGCTGTCTGTGAACAGACTCTTTACGAGCCTGTGCTGATTCTGAAATATAGCTTTAACGCTGACCGCAATCTCCATTGGTTTACAGAGTTGGGCAGGGAGGAAAACAGATTAAGAGTAGTGGAAAGTTAAAAAGTGGAGTAAGTAAAGAAGTGAAAGAGGAACACTCTTCCAAAACACGAGCTTTACCTCGTCCATTCAGGTTACTGTATTCAGATGACCATATTTAAATGTCAGGATTTGAATGCCAGACAACGGAGACGATTGAAAGAATATGAAGCTGTTGCGCTCTCCTACGTCATGTTTGCTGTCTGGATTGTGATGTCTGCTGAAAGGACACAATCTAATAAACTGCTCAACTGGGACAACAGAGAGTTTGTTTAAGCACTTACAGAGAGAAAGTTAGACATGGAGGGGTGTGAGAGAGAAAGAGAGAGAGGGATAAAAAGAGTGAGTGGGTGTCTGCTGAAACCTGACACAGCTCAGATTGTGCCTTCACGGGCCAAGCTGTCTGGAAAGCACAGTCCCACACTCCTTTCCACTCTGTGGATGTCCCTGGTCAAAACGCACAACTGCTTCTGATTAGGGTCTAGGTTCCTCGGGCTCAGACAATGAAGTTACTTACGTGAGCGGGAGGGGTACAGAGCAAAATAGAGACCAGGAAACTCTGACATGTGAAGCACACCATATGTGTGTGTTCAGTGTGGCATTATTTGCCAGCGCAGACCTAACAGTTTATATGACGGACACGCTGAGCTGGTGGACACCGGGTAATCATGCTACGTCAAAGCTCAAGACCACAGCGTGCCAGACCAGGCTGTACACTGTTACAAAACGCAATGGTTTGCAATAATGTGAATTGAATTACAAAATTTTTGAAAAGTTAAAGAAACAGTTTAGCCATAAAATTTGCTACATTTGCTGAACCTCAAGTTTGGTCCAAATCTATATAATTCAATTTGTTCTGATGAACACAGAGAAAGATATTTGGAAGAATGCTTGTAACCAAACAGTTCTTGGCCACCACTGACCACCATAGTAGGAAAAATTACTTTATAAATGTTTTGTTGTATTGATCACAAAAGAAGATATTTTAAAGAATGCAGGAAAGCAAACAGTTCTGGGGAACTTTTGACTACCATTGTCATTTTTCCTACTATGGTAGTCTATGGAGGCCAAAAAATGTTGGGCTTAAGGAATTCTTCCAAATATCTTTCTCTGTGTTCATCACAGCTTTGGAACAATCTGAGGGTGAGTAAATGATGACACAATTAAAATTTTTGGATGAACGGTCCCATAACAGTGTAATTTTTGATCAGACTTTTTATTTAAATTTCAAATGTTGATCAAACTGACTGTACCTGCATTTAATGCACACCTTCCAGCCAATCAGAATCGAGTATTCAGACAGACTATGGTATAAAGCACGTAATTGCATAGCACATTTTTCTTTAAAAATTGTGCAGCCCTACAGAACACTTATCTCAGCCAATCAGATTCTGCCATGCTGCCACAGGTCTGTCGGAACTAAAACAATTCCTCATTTAGCATTTCGCTTACAGCGACTCCTGTTATTGTACACAGCAGCGAAAATATCGTTATGAATTTGTTCAAACAACTGTTATTGTCGCTGTCCATTTGTTTATTCAAAACAATAGCGCTGAACAACTACCTTGCTTGCTCCTTAAATGTACAAATGTACGTGTAAATGTACAGAAAGGCAAATCAAACAAACGAAAACAATCCTGCTTGTACACATGAAATCTTACTTGATACCTTTGACAACCATTTAAACTTTTTAACTGTGGTAGTCAATTATGTCCCAGAATTGAGAACTTTCTTCCAAATATCTTCCTTTTGTGTTCAGCAGAACAAAGAAATGTATACAGGTTTAAAACATCCTGAGGGTGAATAAAAGATGACATCATTTTCCTTTAAACTGGAAGCGTTATGGCTTCTGTGGCTTCGGGTAACAACAACACTTCATAGGTGATGCAAAACTCTTTGTACTAGTCAAAACAAGGCCACATTCCAAGAGTGGCAGTCGAGATGAGAGATACAGTGGAAAGGGTTGTTGTAGTACCTGTACTCCGCTCCCCAACCCTTCACAAAGCTCATGCGAATGGTGCACATGCGAGTGAGCTGGTAAACCGCCTCAAATCCCTGATTCACAGACTGAGCCAAGAGAGCTGCAAACTCCTGATTATTGAAGATCTTCAGATTACAGCCTGAGTGGACACAAAAAATTCATTTAATAAAAAAGGAGCAAAATACTGTTACAAAACTGAATGTCATGGTATTCAGATCAGAAAGGGAGGTCTGCTTACTGTACCTGGTGGGATCTTGCAAACGGTGGCAGGATGCCAGCCATAACGCTGGTTACAGTTGGGACTCTGAACAAAGATGGCGCTGTCACTTAGACACTCTGCAAACACCTCACCACCAATGTAGTACAAACGCACACCCCGGCCTGCCAGAAAAACATACATCAAAACACGATCTCTAAAAAGTTTAAATAAAATATTTGAATTAATATTTGACACCTACAGTTAATCCAGGTGATGAACACAACAGTACTTGTTCAAAGCTACATTACATGCACATTTCACATATAGGCCTACATGTACTCTTGGATGAAAGGCAGAAACAGCGCAACCTTTCGCTAATGTTGTCTTATGAATGAGTGATGGAGGCAGATGTGTGTACCGATGTGTCTGCGCGTGAGCTCCACAGCAGCGTTCCGGTTAACGTTGGACAGCAGGCCCAGGCAGAAGCGCTCCGAGTTGGATGGGTCTGTGAAGCCGTCCACTGTTAAAGAAGGCTGTGAGGCATGGAAAGTCTCACCGACTCTCTGGTTCAGCTCATAATATGATATAGAGCACCAGAAAGCTGGTTCACAGTATGTCACTGGCTGGAGATCTGAAGTACAGAGAGAACAGAACAATGAAATTTGAGAATCCCAGCACAGGCACGGTCATACACATCAAGAGGCGGTGGAAAAGAAACGCGAGTAGGAAAAAGTCAGGAAAAGAAAGACAAACAAATGGGTGGGGATACGGAATACCTAAAAAGACAGCACGCATGAGGGCTGGGAACTGACGACACTGTGATGTCAAGAGCAAACAGCAATTCCCAGAAATAAAGGCTGAAACTCGGAAATCCCATCATCTCTTGGAATCAAAACGACAAGAAAATGACAGCCTTACATCACAAGCCTTTTTTCTCGGACACACACGCACATCACTGCTTTGGAGAAGAGAAATCGCTTAGGGATCTGGGCTGCGTCTGCAAACGCACAATCCGATAAACAGTGAACTGTCGGCCCCCTCCCTTGCTAAGTTGGTAACTGACAGGATGTTTTTCTGAATGTTTACTGTGGGCGGTTTGTCTAAGATGTTTTGGGAACACACAAACAATCCATTTCCTACAAGAGCCTGAAAAACACATTTCCAGAAATACTTCAAAGCAAGACGTGCATATTCTCAGACGTTATTAAGGGTTGAATAAGGTGGTATGGTAGTGTTGGGACGATCGGACGATAGCTACAGTGAAACATCACAATGGGCGATGACATTGCGTTATAAAGGCGTGTCTGGCAAGAGCTGCGCAGAGACACATCTTCAGTGCGAAATGGGCCGTTATAAATTCAGGTGTGTCATCTGTACAGAGCGAGCCTCACAGTTAGTGAGGGTAGATTGTATTCTTGTTCTGAAATAACATTCAGTAAAAGTATTATAAGCGAGGCGCGTCTTCTTTAAACAACCCGAGCTGCGCAGATACGAGTCTTCTTTATACAACTCAAGTTGCGCAGATTAGCGTCTTCTTTATTCAATACGGGCCAACGCAGACACCCATCTTCTTTATAAGGTACAGTTATAAAGTCAAATGGGTCTGCGCATCCTCTTTAAACAGTGTGAGCTTCAAAGTAATAAAGTCAGGCAAGTCTGATCTGTACAGCACAGAGCAGTGAGCATCACGTGACAAAAGTGAAACATTTGTTGGAATCACGATGCTGGCTTAACATCGTCATGTCTATCAGCCATCGGCGATGGCATAGTCTGTCGGCTGTATAGTTAAATATACAAAACAAAAATAAAAGTTTCAGTTAATAAAATTGTGTTATTATCACAACCAAATTGGTCTCAACATGTATCTTTAACCACTCATTGTTATATGAAAAACCAGCCTCACAAGACTGAAGTACTTAAACCACAGTTCTCAAGTCTCATCTGGAGTCCAGATGAAAAGTAATGACCAGCAATACAGTGAATAAGTCAAAAACTGATTTAATCTGCGAGTGCATCAATACAAAGCTTCAAAACGATAACTCACTAGACTTTTTGGCCAAAGGCACATAGAAGTCGTACATTCGTGAGTCATACTACACCGCTCATGATGCACATTTATTTGTTATTGCATGCTTTATTTGATCCTCTCGTGGTGCCTAGACTTTCTCATCACATTAAATACTGACAAGCACAATTAAGCTACAATACATGAATTCATGCTATTTAAATTTTAGAATGTTTGTGCAATGCTCTAACCGAATCAGAGAAATAGATTTGATGAAAATCATTCATTTTAAATAAATCAAACTGGTTCCCCTTTCCATATAACATATTAAACTTCCATGAAATGATGACTGATGGTGAGAATTACCTAAATTATTGTGGACAGGAGACACAGGGTTTGGTGAAAGGTTTGGAGAACCTGAAAAAAAGAAATCAGAGCAATGATGAATAAATGTACAACGATCCAACATAATCTTTCCTTTGTTTATACAAAATCCAGAGCGAATATTTCATACAATTTGCAACTTCAAATATTTTGGGTTTTCTACCATAAAAAGCTCTTATGTTTAAAACTACTAACATTCATCTGAAATGGTTGACATTTTGTACAAATTTAGGGCAAACTTGGGACAATGTTGTAAACAAAAATAGAACTACTTTATAGACCGTTTCATCAGACGCGTGCGCACATTACCTCTATTTTACTTCCGTTTTGTGTTTGGCTAGTGTCTAATAATATTACTATTTAAATAAATGTGTGTTCATGTTAATTTGTATTATTATTTTACTGTATAATCCTTTTACATAATAGTTTGTTTATGTTGTTAAGATGAAACCGTCTGCAGCTGTACAGTTAAAAAATTAACACTTAAAATGTATGTCAACCAATAAGAATCAAGAATTCAACCATGTTGTGGTGTAAACTGGATATACGCAGAATCACCTGTGTCCATGCTGCGGTTCATCTGATGGTCACTTGTCTCTCCATCCTCACTGATGTAACCTGGAGGGGGCGTCTCTGCAACACACACAAACACACAAATGATACACACCCATAATACAGTAACCCAGCTGATGGATAAAAGATTAGGAACAAATGCAAACACATCTGGCAAAATCCAGCAGGTGCAACTAAGACAATAAGTCACAAGGTTTTTACTTTTCTACCCTGAGATTAAGACACCTGATTTACAAAGCTGTGGTCAGCTCACATTAAGCCCAGGGATGTGGAACAACACATCGTCCTATTACAGTAACAGACAGCCTCTCGAAATCAAATACCATTCGGATGGAAATATCCCAGCCAAAGCCACTCCGAACAGAATCAAAGCGACAACTTCGGGTAAATACCTCTTGATTAGACCTACAAACAACAAGAATATTATCTATTTTTTCATTCTGTTGTTTACTAGTAAAAAAAAAAGACCTATGTGGGGAGTTACAAGTTACTTTGTGCAAGTTACTTTGGATAAGATGCAAAAATGTTTCATTGAAAAATATAAAAAACGTCCAGTAGAGACACTCTCTGTCATGCTGCACTGTCCCTTTACTGTGCTCTGTCTGTTAAGAGGCCGGTGCACTGGACACTTCCATGTGTATGTTTGGTTTGCCGAGTTCCGGCTATTTCTTGCCAACTGAGAGATCCACCCGCAGACCAAGGCAACTGGAGCTACAGACTAAACTTGTTCTTTTAAAGGGATAGTTCACCCCTAAAATGAAAATTCTGTCATCATTTACTCAACTTCGAGTTGTTCAAAATCTGTATAAATGTCTTTGTTCTGACAAACACAGAAATATATTTGGAAGAATGCTTATAACCAGACAAAGTTTGCCCCCATTGAGTAGGAAAAAATACAATGGTAGTTAAAAGTACCCCAGAACTGTTTGCTGTCCTAAATCCTTCCTAAATGTCTTCTTTGTTTTCAACAGAAAAACATTGAATAAAAGTAATTTATCCTACAATGGTCGTCAAGGGGGGCAAGATCTGTTTGGTTATAAGCATTCTTCTAAATATCTTTCCGTGAGTTTATCAGTGATTTATAGTGGCTACAAAATCCCTCACAACTTCCCTCTCTTAACACTACAAAGACAGCTCACCTATCAAAGTAAACCACATAACATGAAGAATGAAGGAGTATCACGTCTGGAGCACCGGGAGTCATCCCTGGTCCGCTGCTAATGTGAACTGCCTCTGGACCGCGATCGCAAAAAAGGGGATGATCAAAAGTTCAGACACTATGCCCATGATAAACAATGTAAAACTTGCTTCACTACTGACTAGTTGCTGGCCGTAATGATTGCTTTTTTCTTTTACCACTGTAAAGTGACTTTTACTTGTGATACTTTACAGTTGTGCTGTATTTTCATCACCTAACTTTAAACCTGTTTTCTTCCAAATTCCGGTCCTGAAAATCATAGCGCGCAGCCGACTTTAGATAGCCATAATTTGTATTACATACAAGGTATGTGCAAATAAAAAACTGATTTGGAAAGGACCAGAACCCAGCTCTCTTATGGTATCAAAAACGGGAATATGTACATTTTCACCATGTGTTGGGTTTTCCCACATGCATCCCAACATGCATCACATGTTGATTTTGTCCCTGACGTCAAAAGTCCCTTGTGGTGCAGTTTCTAACGTTACTGCTTTGTTTTTCAAACCTTGTTCACTTTCAACATACCGTACATTTTCATGATAATTAACTCACCCCTGTTTTCATCCAAGATGTATATGTATTTTTTTCTTTAGTCGAAAAGTAATTAAGGTTTTTGATGAAAACATTCCATAATTATTCTCCATATAGTGGACGTCAATGGACTCCAAACAGTTGAAGGTCAAAATTACAGTTTCAGTGCAGCTTCAAAGGGCTTTAAACGATACCAGCCGATGAATAAGGGTCTTGTCTAGCGAAACGAACGGCCATTTAAAAAAAATGATATGCTTTATAAACAAAAATGCTTGCCTTGCTCTGTTCTGTGCGATCACAACTTCACGTAAAACTTACTTACGTTGAAAACGTCACGCTTGACATAGGCAGTACAGAGTCAGTGTTTACAAATGTGGAGAAGGAGGACCGTTCAAAAGTTGTTGAATGTTCAATGACACATTCAATTGTCTTTGTGTCAAATTTTTGTTTAAAATAGTAATTTTGTGTGCCTAACATGGATTCCGCCTATGTCAAGCGCGACCTGTTCAACGTAACAACATAATGCACTGAAACTGTAATTTTGACCTTCAACCGTTTGGAGTCCATTGAAGTCCACTATATGGAGAATAATCCTGCAATTTTTTCATCAAAAACCTTAATTTATTTTCGACTAAAGAAAAAAATGATGGCAATGTCTTAGATGACAACAGCGGTGAGGAAATTATCATGAAAATGTATGCTGAAAGTGAACAATTCCTTTAAATTTTTTAATTCTCCATCAACATTCACAGCGTCAATGATTTGTAGCAACTTTCTTTGTCTTCTACCTGGTATGTAGTTGCTCTGGGGCTCGATGCCAGCAGGAAAGATGGTGTTTTCTGGGATGGAGTGACTGTAGTCATCCAGTGGAGGAAACTCACTGGGGATTTCAGTGTGCCGAGGAACCAGGACCGGAGGAAGAACTACATAGAGAGAGTTGACATACAGTAAAGAGACAAAAGAAGAATCAGAATTTCCATTATGTCCAAACTCATGTTTTAATGATTAACAACACAGCTCATTTAATTTACATTGATATTATGAACTTATTGAATATATATTCAAACATGTTTGGCAGTAAGCATTACCTGGTGTCTCAACGCGCTGGTAGTGGTAGGGATTGACGCACACCTCATCCTTTTTCATGTGAAATGCAAACTCACAGAGTTCAATGGCTCTGAGCTCATGGTGAGACTGTAGATCAGGCCAGCGCCATAGGCGACAGTAGATCACATGAGGAAGTCCTTTCCTATGAGATACCTGCAACCGACCGTCCAGCGACCTGGTAGAAAAAGAACACAACACTAGATTTAGGCACACAATGCAGACATATTGCAGGGTTGCAGTAAAAAACTGGAGAAAATGACTACAACACAAACACTAAAGATGCAAAGATATAATGCGGGACCGCAGATAGAGGAAAAATGGCTCAATTTCCTGTTAATGTGGTGCTTTCGGTTACACACCACACGTGATATGAAGAAAAAGAAAGAGGAAGTCTTAAAAAAAGGTTTCAGAAGTGTGAGTAGGCTTGGTGAGAGTTTTTAACTAGCTATTATTAACTTTATTTCAGAAATGCAAAGAAACCAACAGTAAAATCAGTAACATAAGATTTTTAGGCACATCTGTCAGAGAGTGAAAAGCTAGGGCACCCCCAAACCCCTCCTTTTTTACACCGCACGGCAGACAGCAGCACGGGTCACGTCTGCTCAAGGCCTCTGTAGTTCCCCAGCAGCTAAATATGCTTTTAATTTTTCATAAGAGAGCTTTCGCTTCACAGGCTGATTGGGAGAAAAAAGATATAATGTAAAATCCAGACGCCATGCCCCATGGAGAGAGTGTGCGTTTCAATGTGTACAAAAAATGAAGACAAAACAAAAAGACAAAAACATAATAAAAAAACTGAATTCTGAGTGTATTTAGGTGTGAGACTATGGCCGTTTCCGTCTTGCGCCTCGGAAGAACGGACTTGGATGGACGCGCCGCAGTGACTTCAAGCGAGTTCCTTTCATGCGCAAGGCTGTATTCGATGCATGGTTGATATCGAGAACACATCTGGGTAATTTCATACATTCTCTGTCCTTGTGTTCATGAGTATTGGAACCGGACTTTGACGGTTATTGATGAAGTAGAGCGAGAACACGAGGACACAAGACCACTGAAGAATGCATATTGAGGAACGGCCTGAGAGAGAAGGAAGAGAGAGACAGAGAGAGACGGAGAGAGAGAGAGAGAGAGAGAGACAGAGAGAGAGAGAGAGAGAGAGAGAGAGAGAGAGAGAGAGAGAGAGAGAGAGAGAGAGAGAGACAGAGAGAGAGAGAGAGAGAGAGAGAGAGAGAGAGACAGAGAGAGAGAGAGAGAGAGAGAGAGAGACAGAGAGACAGAGAGAGAAATGAAGAGCTGGGAGAAAAAGATGCTGCACTACTCAAATATTTATTATGAATAAATTAGATATTATATATGCACAAGTGAATGCACGTGTGAACTTAAGGGGATAACCTCTATGTCCATCCAGTCCTATATGGGTTTCTTTTTGTCACAGCACAAAAGAAGATATTTTGAAGAATGTTGGTAACCAAACAACATTGGCCACAACTTACTTCCAGTGTATGGAGACCAAACCACAAAGGCATTCCTCATTAATGTCAATTAGACAATTCTGTTTTGCTTCTCAGAAGAGAGAAATATATACTGGTTTTGAAAAACATGAGGGTGAATAAATGATGCCAGATTTTTTTGCTGAATGATCCATTATTTAGGTACTTCAGTACATCCCTTAGTTATGTACTTAGAATAGTTATATTTCAATATTCAATGTTGCAATAACAACATGCTGTTTGTAATGCAATATCCTAAACCGACTTAAACACTGAACATGAATAAGTCTTTGAGTCATTAAAGCAGCAAGATTTCACATTTTAACTGCTGTTAATTTGACATAAAAATGTTATACTGTCATGGTGAGTGAATATTGTAGAAAGTTTCCACACTAGTATTATATACGTAGGTTAGTAAGTCCCACAAAATGATGCTGTTTATAAAGAGGTGGCAATCATGATGAATGGAAGGAATCAGGATGCATGACAGTTGCAGTCAAAATACCTGATTTAATTTTAATTGTGCAGATTTCGCAAACAACTTGTAACTACACAATGTAAACAATCCCCTTCCCCTATAATAACTGATATGTTCAGACTTCTGAAATAAAAAGATCTTCATAAAAAAGGCTGAAATTAGATATGTGAGAGGAAAGTAGATGACAATAGTGCCGTGGCATAGAAAGACGCATTCTGCGTGAATGGCCGGTCACAATGCAACAGTGAAATCAGACCCTGCTGAAACAATATCGCACTGCGATCGATATTGAGTTCGGCACATTGTTTAAGCGACATACACCGGTATTGTGGTATATTAAAAATACATATCATAACAAAAATACACACCGGTATTTGTTATGAACCGGTTTACCGCCCCGCACTAGTCATTATTACAACCAAGTTTAGTAAGTTAAGTCCGCTAAGTTATTTAAAATGAATAAATGGCAACATAAAGAGGACATATCTCTCAAAAGACAAAAGCTAAATAACCGATTATACAAATAACAAAAACATTCCACTAGGCATTTGTTTGCTGTTTACCCACTTCTCATAATTTTCTGCAGGCACATCAGGCAGACCTTTTATGTTAATGGCCTAATTTTGAAAAGGGGCATAATCATGTGTTAGAATGTGGTAAAGGCCTCAGGCAGAAACAACCACACGGTAAACTTCTCGTGTGTTATTCACAGACTCAGAAAAGATGCCTGTTCAAGTCTGCAGACACAATCGAGCGCACAAACATATCAAAACTCATATTCACGTTAACCTCATTCTGCACACCTACACTGTTTATCTACACATTCACATGCATTTGAGCGTCCAAAACATTTTCATGATGCCTATCAGGGTAACAATTCCTACAACGTCACGGTCAAGATCAGACAGGCCTCAGAGATTCTAATACACCGGAGGGCTGCACGCACTAGTGGCGTGCTGAAACACACCCGTACAGTTCTGTCACAACCTCTCGCAGTGCTCTATTATACATGATAGATCTACTGCATGTTTGAAATATGCAACAGTGCTGGGGGGATTGGGGTGTGGGCACAAGTTCAGCAAACCTCTCCAACCCTTAAAGAATCCAGGCCAACGATACCATTCATTGCATGCTTTTCATCCACAACAGACAATACACAAAAAGTTGACATATGAAAGTAAATGAAAGAGGTGAGATGTTTTCTTCCAGAATATAGATGCTTAAAATTCACACATAATAATGTATGAGTTTCATTACGTTAGGTAGCACAATATCAAACTGATTGGCATATGCAGATAATATTACTTATAACCAAGAAGCCTTAAGTCAGTACTCTAACACCGGTGTCCTGGAGAATAGCCAAAATAAACACGTATTTTAACGCTTCCGGTTCCTTTGCCCCAAAGTCCACAGGTTTTTGAATGGGTTTTTGTTAAAGCGCCTGAAATAACATCTGTGGTTAACAAAACCTCTAAATATTTTCACGTTTCAATCTAACTCTCTTCCAGGTTTTGCCCACAAAAATACGTCATCTCTGAGGTACTCTAATGCAATAGATTATCTTTTTATACTAGGTAGGAAGATCACACATTTTCATAACATGTATATTTTTGTTCCGATATAATCTAGGACATAAACAGATTAAATAAATCATGGCAAAGTCTGCTCAGTCCTGGTGGCTTGGACTGCGTCAAATGTATAATTCTGAAAGTATTGTATTCAATGTCAGTTCTTCACTTTTCCATTACATTCCACCGCTCAATGATGAGCGTCTGTGTCCGCTGCCACGTGGGCAGACATCATGTGAAAAGGAGATACTGAATAACTATTGATTGAGCTGCAGAGGGCAAAATTAGGTCAGTAGTGAGACAGATAGAACCGACTAAAATGTGCATATATACACACACACCCACCCACCCTAGAGGGTGGGTCAAGCCCGCTCTCCCCCTCCTCCACATGCCGGCTGTCACTTGAGTAGAGACGGGTGAGATCTGGACAGGGAGGGGTTGAGGAAGAGAAAGAGAGCAGACAGGGTGAACTGGAGGGATGGAGGGGTCTCTTACAGGCTGAGCCATGCTGGGTTGCATTATTCTAGAGGTTGAAAAACACAGACGCCGTGGGCTGTACATTGTGTGATTTGTGAATCAGTCCAGGCATCCCCAACTTGATCATGGCACACACCCTTCCAATGAGCACAAACGTACTCAACTTTCTGCTGATTAAAAAGGCATTAGGTTTATTTTTAACAGGTTAACTTTGTTTCATAGAACAACATAAACATGCACACAACTTCAGTATTTCTAAGAAAGAAACTTAAATCAATGTTTTTGTAACTTTTGTTACACCTGCTGAACGTATGTGTTCAAACTCTAAGCAAGTTCAACAAAAAATTGACTTAGTAAATTGTTGCATGCAAATTTGATGCAAAGTGAGAGCAGAGGACAAAAGCAACTTTGACGTCATACCGTCTGTGGGACCACTGCACCCAATGAAATATACGCCAACCCAGCCCCCACAGCCCCCCTTTTAAAAGACTTTAAGACCACTGCTATTCCCCCTCCCCCAAGCTAAACCCAGACAGTTCGCAACAGTACAACAGACTTGTGGAATTGTTCACTTTCAATATACATTTTCATGATAATTTACTCACCCCTGTTGTCATCCAAGATGTTTTGGGTATTTTTTTCTTTAGTCGAAAATAAATTAAGGTTTTTGATGAAAACATTCCAGGATTATTCTCCATATAGTGGACCATATAGTTTGGATCAATGGACTCCAAACGGTTGAAGGTCAAATTACAGTTTGTATGTTGAAAATTCCTTTAAAGTGCACATTACCTGGGTGTCCTAAAATTGTCTTTATTGCCACATGTGACATAGCTTTCCTTCAATGTAAACAATCTGCAAAGTTGTTAATCAAAAAGTCCATGATAAGAAAAGATACTGTCTCCCAAAATAAAGAGTCGACTGCCCGACCACCCCAACGAGGCGATTCGTTTTCGTATTTTTTGAGGATAATTTCCAGACGTCATATCTGCATAATCCCCGCCTGCCCGCGAAACCCAAACACACTGACCTGCCCGCAAACAGTTCTGATAGTTTGTGTGTTACATCCTGTCGAGAAGATGCTGTGTTCTGCGCAGCAAAATAAAACACGTAGTTGTTTTCACTTCCAAATCCGAAGGATGATGATGTAAAGAACCAGAGGATACAAATATTTTCCCTACGATTGCACAGCAGTATAATGAAAACTTTAGTTATTTACCTGTCATTTTACTGACTGTTTCTCCAACCTTGGCGTGTTTATTGTGGCATTTGCTAAACGCTTATCCAGGAGAGTTGGGTCAGCACGACTTTATTTCGACCAATAAACATCTCTGAATCACAACCTGTAAGTGTGATTAATAAGCCATGTGCATTATGTTTTATTGAATGTATAATGATGCATGGATGCATTTAAACTGTTGTTGGGGACTCCAATACAATATTAGGACACTTAAAAATATAAAATACTGTGCACTTTAATACTTTACAAGATAGTGATACACCGTGGCGGACATATACCTGCTTATTAAAGAAATTATTATCTTGATGACCTTGAGTTTCTTTTTACATTTGAATTTTTCCATGAATACAAGCATATAATCAACAGTGGACTGACTGGTTTACATGACAAAACCAGCTGCCAGATAAAAGTATAAAACCTGATAGGAAAAACATCTAAATAAATGTTGTCTTCAAGAAACTCAATTCACATGGAAACTCTAGCCTCTAGGCTCCATTTGGTGTAATGCTTATTTAAATTCAATTTTATATCAATAGACCTGCTTTTCCTATCATAATGTGAGTGCGGGTAAAAATGTCAACTAGTATTATTTTTTGAAAAACTTTGGTTTTCCTTTCTCTGCTGAAGTCATTGGCCCCCCGCTTATGTAAACAGAGCCCTGTGGGGGTCCATGTGCAGGTGGTTGGATGTGGATACAGGGGCCCGTTCTCTGCAGGGGAGCAGAAAACACTGCAATCATCACAAAAATGTAAATATGTGCAAAACACTTGTAAAATGTGAGTAAAGTTTGGAAATTAAGTAGTGATTTAATAACCGGTTTAGGCTCGGTTTAAACGGCAGTATAAAAACAATAGTCTAATCTTGTTAGAATATTGTTTTTATGTCACATAAACCAATCTCAAATAAATATATGACCTACTGAAGACATAAGACAAATTTTTGATTTCTGTCCATAATCAGTTGATTAGGCAGAGTCTGTAAGATTGTTCCACCAGCAAGGAACAGTGAAAGTAAATAAAAACGTTGAGATTTTCCACATATATACCACATATAATATGATTGTGGCGGTGGGGAAAAAAATACAATGGCTCCAAAATGAACTTAGACATACATATATTTCATTTCTGGCTAACATTCATGGGGTTCTGCAAATAGAATAGAGTTAGGTATCGAGAACCGGTTCCTGCGCTTGTTTTAGATTACTTTTTGTCTTTTTCTTTATGACGCAATATGACAGGAACTTCCTTTGTAGTTCCAGTTCCAGAATCATTTGGCAGAAGTACCCATTTTATGTTGTGTTCACCACTGGGCATAATTTTTTAACCAAGGAACAAAGTCACCTCTATCTCCAAATGGTGCTGTGCCGAGCCACGCTCATGTGGAAACTGTAACCATTTCAGACCGGGCTTAGAAAGGTTCGGCACGATGGTGGAAAAGTGCTCTTTGTTACTTTAGAGCATTTTGGTTACTGTAGTAACACTGCCTATATCACCACCAACTACAAAGAATTGTTGTGTTCTTCTTATAAAACCTGAATCAAAATTTGCTGTCTAATAAAATTGCAGAAACTGGCATCGTCTGAATTCTTATTCTTATATTGAAATGTATATTGCAATACGAACACTAAATAAACATTTTATATTTAAATGTTTAACTTTCACTGTCAAGTTAGAATCAAAATGGGATTCGATAGGATTGGGAATCAATAAGCAGAATCAAGGTCATAAAGACAGACACAGAGACGTCCTCTGTCTTTCCAAGTTTTGTTTATTTGGGTTACACATGTGATCACAGATGAATACATAAAATGCTCATTTCATAAATCACATAGATCTAACACATGCATTTTCAGTCTACTGTGATCCAAGCCCATTGAGCCGTCTCATTAAAACTCAGCCCATAAAGCGCCGTTTAAGCAGGTCTTCTAAAACTCCCAGACAAACTTCAAAACATTCTGCACAAAGTCTATACTAGCGCTCTTCAACACACACAAAGCTCCCGACTGAAGAAG
Organism: Barbatula barbatula; assembly: GCF_947034865.1. Classification (NCBI taxonomy): domain Eukaryota; kingdom Metazoa; phylum Chordata; class Actinopteri; order Cypriniformes; family Nemacheilidae; genus Barbatula; species Barbatula barbatula. Next base: position 18,392,091 of record NC_136766.1, on the reverse strand, counting down.
GGCTATTTTCTCACGGTGGTCAGAAGCAGTCTGAGGGTCAGCGGTTGTGTTCGTGATGACAGACTATCACAAAGCAGTCTTGTTGTCTGTTGTACAGAGTGTCTATTATTCCAGCAGATACGGAGGCGGCACAGAGCTTTTCTAAACCTTCAACCCCGGCAGGAACCACAAACCCAGAAGCGGCCCACGCCCTCCCCTGGGCAGACGGAGCATTCCTGAGTGCTGACTAACCACCTCAAACATTACACACACAGGAGAGATGCACACATGAGACTTACACTCAAATACCTGCTTTCAATGCAAAGACACGTTAAGATAAAACAACCATGTCTGTACATACATAAATAACACGGTGCACTTCCACAGCACAGAGAATAAAACAAATCAGACACACAATCTCACAAACGACAAACTGTTTCACTAATCCTCACCACAACCGCAGTCAGACTTGGCACACTCGCTCTACTCCATCAATTGGGTGCTTCAGGCCTACTCTACTGCCCTCAGCGAATCCACAAACACCCACAGACACACTATCAGTCAAACAGGACAAAAACACAAACACAGTTTTTGTGGGTCGACACATACAGTTTGTGCTGAACACGCAACAGCCCTCTCTGGAAAGTTTTTATAAAGAACAGCCACGGGTGCCGCACACACTCAAACCGGCATCTTTGGGCACTGTTTTTTATGTTTACTATGAAAGTTGTGCTTTTTTAGCAGCATGTAAAAACAGTTAAAAAAATATCCAGTTCTGTTGAAACAACATGGCAAAGTCCATGCAAGGGGACCCGTGGTGTATGCACAGAAATAGATTATAATGTAATAAAAACATAACGATTAATTATGTAAGGTCTTTATACACCTCTGAAGACACAGTTATGTGTATTGCATTGCATTTCTGTCAAATATAAAATCCAAAAAATTACACACAGCACCTTTAGGACTAGTCAGGCGACAAGTTGTTCATCCTATGTAATGACTAGTGAATCTTAAAAATATGCCGTTCGTACATCCCCCACACAGAACAATCGCCCCTAAACAAACAGATATATCCGCAGATTGCTCCAGGGCTGTCACTCTAACTAGAGCACTGTAAGTCACTATAAAGATAAAAGCGTCAGTTAAAAGACTACGACAGTTCTGAAACCAGTGTTGCCTGTCAGTCTAATACTGTCTTAACTGTCAGTTTCTGCCATTACTTCAAAGGGTTGTGAAATTCTGTCATGCCGTCTTTCACTCTCTTACCATCAGCTGCCACACGAAAACCGTGAATCATCAGACAGACTCGCTTCCCTCAGTTGCATGGAGCTTTTGAAGGCATTACCCTTGTCAAAAGAAAACCACCCTCGGCACATCAATTACAAGCCAATGACATCCAATCTCCTCGGTTTGTCAAAAGCGCCTTTGAATTGCTGTATACTGTATAGAGTTTCAAGATGCCAGACTTAAAGCCAGACATCTCTTTAAGGCACAGACACTTTCAGTTTTTAGAAACAATAAAGTCTATCGCCACGACACATATACTTTCTTGATATGCGACTTGTTTGGGAAATTGGTTGAATGCGCCCACACAATAGATCGAAGGTCTTACTCACAGTTCAGCCGCCTTTGAAGTCATTGTGAGGAGAGTTTTAAAGCAAATAAAGACTGTAGGGTGAGATATGGCAGGCGTCTCGAAACACAAACGTGCTGCACATACACAGAGCAGACATCCTCTCAGGAAGACTCTAATAGGGCTTCAACAGGTGTATGACAGGCCTGAGTCAGGAGAAGGAAGTGTAAGTCTGTGGTTAATTATATTTTCCGTATCCTGTCTTGGACAACTTCAATCTGTCTTGTGTCTTCTATCGCTACGTTTCCACTTTGTCCTCCGAACTATGTCCAGTCCCACACTTATCATCAAATGGTTTCCACTGATTTTCCTCTTTGTCTCTCTGTCTCTCAATCTCCAGCAGGCTCAGACAGGCTTTCAGTGTTAACCTCATGCGAGGACAGGACAGGGTTGTGCGGCCTGAAGGTGCATGTGTCTATAAGCAAGTGGCAATGACTGAAGAATCTGGATCTTCCAGCAGGGTAAGGTAGAGTATTGTCTCACAGATGTGAAGGCTAAAGTCTTCAAGAGTCCTGGATTAAAAACTTGGTTTATAGAGATGAAACTACTTCAACCCCATGGAAAAAATTACTAAAATCATAACCGATTCATTCGGTCTGAACCAATAACGGTTTTGATATGTTTTTTAATATTACAATCTTATAATAGGAAAAAATGAGCATACTACACACTTAAAGGCGGGTGTCCACTTTCCGATTATGCTTGTTTAGAAGTCGGGCCGAGTACATAACCAACCTTGTAGCCTATCAGCAGTAAGGTGCACAGGACGAACATTAGTCGAGCTGACGAAAGCAATAGATGTGGTAGGGGTGTGTTTGTTTTGGTGATTTGAACATCAACAACAGCTTAGAGAAATTGGAAAACACAAGAAATACTATACTACTATCTTGTACAGCTGCTTTGTAAAAATGAAAATTGTAAAAAAAACGCTATTTAAATAATGCTGATTTGACTTGAGTACACCAAATCAAACCAAAACACTAAACAGTTCAGAAATAGTTTTTCAGATTTTTATAAGACTGTCGCTTGGCCTTTTTGTCTTGCGCCATACTTTTAAATTAAAAAGATAGATATGGTTATGCTATATTGCAAATAGAGCTCTTATAAATCTACAAAAAATGCAAATCGATACATGTTTAAGGAATAGTTCAAAATGAAAGTTCTCTCATAATTTACCCACCCTGTTGTCATTTTAAACCTGTGTCATTTTTTTTTCTGCAAAACCAAAAGAATATTTTCCAGAAAATGTTGGTAACCAAAACCAGTTGGTCCCCTTTCACTTCTTTTGTATGGACACAAAACCAATGCAAGTCATGCAACAGTTTCTGTTACCGACATTATTCAAAATATCTTCTTTTGTGTTCTGTAGAATAAAGGTTTGAAATAACAAGAGTGTGTGTAAAATAATGACAGCATTTTCATTTTGAAGCTGAACTATTCCTTTAACCAAGAAATGTATGTTACAGTACTCTTATACAGTGGGTACGGAAAGTATTCAGACCCCCTTAAATGTTTCACTCTTTTTTTATATTGCAGCCATTTAGTAAAATCCTTTAAGTTAATTTTTTTCTCATTAATGTACACACAGCACCCCATTTCTTTTTTAATAAATCTGCAATAATTTCAACAATTCTGTGTTTTTCTGTCAAAATGGGGTGCTGTGTGTACATTAATGAGAAAAAAATAACTTAAATGATTTTAGCAAATGACTGTAATATAACAAAGAGTGAAAAATTTAAGGGGGTCTGAATACTTTCCGTACCCACTGTAAGCAACCCAGTAGTTGTGCTCATCATATGTTATGGTTCATTTAACCATAGAAGCACCAGTGGGTCACACCACAAAGCCACAGGCTCAGACTTTCTCTCACTCTTGGTGACTCAGCCTGATCTCTGGTTGCAAGCCCTGCGTTCACTGATGTTTGGAAACAACAACCAACATAACAGGACACACAGCATCACTGCAAGGCTCAGCCCACAGCTGCTCAGCCCACAAACACCACACAATTAAGCAAACTTTAAACTTGGGAAGGAATACTCCAAGGTAGGGGTGTAACGATACACTTCGCTCATTATTTGATACATATCTTAATGCAGGGTTAAAGATACGATACACATTACAATATTTTGAACAAAATTTGAAAATGAAACTGAAATTCACAGTTTCAAACAGATTTATTTAAAAAAATTTACAATTTCAGCAACTTTCTTGTTGCACCAACACCTTAAAGAATTGTAGCATCTTAAGGTTTAAGTAAAGGTTTTTTTTCTGCAAAAAAATGCAATTTAACATAAGATTTGAATTAAGATCAAAACATACGCTGAAACCTAAGACAGAACTTTCTAAAGTAATTACAGTGCAGTAAAAACTATAAATAAAGAACGGTGTTCTGTTCAAGTAGGTTTAAATTAACATAAACAGCTTTAGGGTTTGTTTAGGTTACTTGTAGGCAAAAAGACCGTCATATCTACATTCTCAGGCAGAAGCTGGGATCTTTGGGCATTGACAATATCCCCTGCTGTGGAAAAAACACGTTCACTTGGAACAGAAGTTCTTGGAACTGTTAAGTAAGCCTTGGCAAGAGGGGAAAGAAGTGGGTACATTTGAGCACTTTCTTTCTACCATTTCAGTGGACATCTAGTGAGGGGAATAGAAGTGTCCCGTTTGTACATCTCAATCTCTACTTCTCTGATACTTTTCGACTGGCCGACTGCTGGTATAGCAAAAGTTGCACCAAGGAGATCTTCCAGTGCTGTCTTTTTACTAGGTGGTTGTTCTTGCTCAACTCCAAGATCTTTTGAAACAGTGCAATTTTCATCATTGGCACCTCCCTCTCTCTCTTCTGCATGCTCCACAGTACCGGCCTTAAAAAAAGAATAAAATAAATGAAGGGGATGTAGTATAGTTTAGTAGTAAAGCACACATACACACACGCCCAAAAGTTCAGCACAAATTACACAAACATGCAAATGACAAACACACAAATGCAAATATATATTACTACATAAGTAGTAAATGAAGAAATACCTGCTGTAGTCGGTTTGATTTGTTCTTCAACCGGTGAAAAACCTCTCTGCGTTTGTCAGTGAGTAGGTGGGGCAACGACCAAATCCTGGGGTCCAATGCGGTACCCTGCAGCAGATAATCCTGTACATCTGTTTGAGAGGTTTTGAAGGAGAGCTATTTTCATGTTAGCTATAGTTGTGGAGTCTTTCTAGTCCAGTGTCATGCTCTCCTTGATCATAGATTTCAGAGGCACAATGGGTGACAAGGTTGCGTTCTTTATATCAGACCGGACAGTGGTGGCTTTTTTTAGCGTTTTACTTTTTCCTCTGCATCACTGATGTCGGCACGTTTCATTTCCCATTCTGTGGTTAACATGTGCCGTAACTGTAACGTAGCTCTGAACTGCCCTCGAAGTCCACCCGTTGTCCACCAGTTGTTATCGCCACACTCTCTGCCTTTTCAGACCATCCATCACATTTTGTTTTGGTTACAGGGCTCGAACTACCTCTTGACTGAAGTGTGGGCATGAGGTAATATGGTACCGGGGCTCCAGTACTCCAGTACAAATTCCAACATTGTTGACCAGAGAAAATGGTCTCATGTCTTTCGCCATAAAAACTCAGATAGACCTGGTTATTTCTTGAGCTCTTGCACTGGACTGAGACCACGTTGCAGCAAAACTATGCTCTTTGTTTGGTTGTATGGCCTTCTTTTACTTTTTTTTCCGCTGGGGTTTGCATTACTTTGTTGTTGTGGTGCCGTTTTAAATGACACATCATGTTCGTAGTATTTGATGTTGTGTATGCCAGGCTTTTTTTTACAGTGTTTACAAACTGTTTGCATTTTGTCAATTTTTTTTTACCGTCCTGGCGTCCTCGTCCCTTCGAGTGACAGGAAAACCAAAATGCTGCCAGATCTTGGACATAAATGCTGATGATAGGGCATCCTCTATTTCAATTGTAGTTTCTTTCGAAGCCAAATTTGCTGTAACGTTTTGTTCGAGCTGATGCAGGTGATTCAAGCGATGTCTATGACTGGGTTGAAATTACACGTGACGCGATGGCGCAGAGTAGGTCGCGTCTCCACTGCTCAACGAATAGAATTAAAGGAACATTGTAAAATTTCCCCATCACTTTACGATGCCCCTCATAACATATTTGCATCGAAATCTCGTAATACCAAGTATCGTTACACCCCTACTTCTATCTTCTTTTTCGTAACTAAGCCTAGCGCAAGCCAATTTAGTAAACAGTACATTCAGTCAGGCAACCCAAATGTGTCAAACTAACAATGACATTTAAGAAAGGAATGAAAAAACTCAAATCCCTCAAGAGGTTATCCAGCACAGTTATTCTGTAGAATCTGGTCCCTTGGTCCTCACCTATAAGCTCCACCGCATATCATTATAAAGCTGTTTTTCTAAAGAAAGATACGATTGTCTGGCCATTACAACATTCATATGGGGTTTAACCACCTTTAGTGTAAGAACAAATTTAAATCTACAAAATTAAATTGCAATCCGAGTACTCGATCACTCTATATGCCTGAGCAATTCTGAATTCTTCTTCTACACAATTTGTAAACCTTATTTCACACACAACATTTGATCAAAGTTCGCAATTTTAAAATGTTAACGAAAATTGTTCATTAAAGATCTGTTGATGGAAATACAAATACTACGTCTTGCTTGCCTGTACTCAATATGTAGATATCTATTTAAATAAATAAATAGACCTCTGCATTCCATGACCACGAAAAAAACAACCAGTAGGCCTATGTGACATATTAGAGGCCTGCAAGGTATGTCATATATTTTGAAAAGTAAACATTTACAATACTTTGACTTCTCAAGCACACAACACACATCAAAAACAAAAGCAGGCATGCGCATACACACACACACACACACACACACACACACACAATTTGAATACATCAAAAGATCTATAGATACGGATAGACCTATAGGTATGTTTTGTATACAGTAACAGATGCCCTTACACATTCTGAAGCCTCTTATGTTCATAATGAAAGAATGTCATCTATTGAAGTACTGCATAGTATAAGGACCAACTTATATATTATATATACATATATATATATATGACTACTTTCAAATGGCTCATACGAGCATGACTGTGAGTAGTTGGCCGGCATCAGACTGTGACATAACAAGATTAACCAGTCATTGCAAAACTGAGTTGAAAAAAAAACAATTTACAACAACAACCCCATCACACAGCCAACAAAACACAGTTATTTAAAATACCATATCTGCACATCCTGCGCCAAATATAACCACCATCTACAATATAAACACCGTTTACCCCAGATACAGTTGCTTCAGCGCTTCCCAGATTAAGGTCGTGTTATATAACCTCATCAGACAATAAGCTAAATGACAACATTTGAAAAGGCAATATACAGATATATCAAATTAAAATATATAGTGGCAATAAATGAACATAAACAATAGCATAAGCAGCTAAGAAAATGAATGCTAATCCACGCATGAGGATGGAGATGCTGTTTGTGTCACTAGCTCTTTCTAAACAGCAGGGGCTCTTCTGCTTTAACTTTAGTATGGTGACTGAAGGTGTTTTTGCTTCAGTTCGATATCTGTATATCTTGCACTGTCAGCCTCTGTCAAAATCACGACACTAAAGCAGTAAACACATTACCACAAGCCGATGTTTTTACTGGTAAAGTCCAGTATGAGGCATGTAAATGATGGATGGGTTGTTTTAAGTGCACTTACCGCGGTATGGTGATACACTTGGTGTTGACACTCTGAGTTGTGATGGCTTTCTCCAGCTCGTCCAGCTGTCCTGTCTTCTTCAGTTTCTTCACCAGACTCTTCACGGCCTTCTCGCACCATTTCTCCTCTTGTCCGTTCTGCTCTCCCTTCTTCCAGCCCAGGAGCCTCTTCACGATCGGCGGAGTGAACGGTAAAATGGACATGCTGGATTCGGTTGAACGTTTCTCTATTGCGCAGTGTCTCACGCAACTCGGAGAGAAATTTGGTTCACTTTTTATGGCAAAAGTAATCCGAGTGTGCAAAATAAGAATACGCGGTTTAGAGATCGATAATGAAATGAGGAAAGTAGAGGGACTTGAGACGTGACCGGGACGCGGTCTCAAGTTCAGCGCTCAGCTACGCTCCGTCTCTGTCTCCCGGCCGAGATCGTAGCACTTAGCGCGCGCAACCACACAGCACGTAATAAGGCTGTTCGTATCACTCCGCGCGAAGACATAGTACCATATATCCTGTCTGTGCGGGGTTAAAATAGATATACTTCATTAGAGTAATGAGTGCATTTTTTTCAGATGGTAATGTAGCGCACTTGTTTGCGCATCCACACTTCCATCAGGTAAAAGTGCGCTATAGTCAAGTTTAAACCCATCCGCTACACTGTGTGCTGAGGCTTTCGTGACGTGTTGCTACAAGTCTGACTGGCTAAATCGGTCTAAAACTCTAATAAACAATACTCACACGAGTGCCTTTCTAAGTTGTCATTACTGTAGAACATTGTAACAAACTTGTCATGATCAGAAAGTCACCAGCATGAGTTACACAACACTTTTTGCTAGTGTAAAACTGTCAACTGCCTGATAATGTTATTGTTCTCATTGCATACATTATATTTTTCTTTAGGGTGAAAATGTGATGTAACCTATATAACCAAAATAATAATCAACATGTATAAAAATGTGTGTATCATGAGTAGAGTTAAACTGGACTTCCTGGACAGTTTTATTGCACCTCTTCCTGTGCCATTGTAAACACTCATAAAACAAGCCCAATCAGCACTATTAGACAGTGACACCCAGGAAACAAGTTATACAAAACCCAACAGAGAAAAGAATGACGTTCTGTGTCTCCCCACCCCCCAAAATTACCTTCGGCTTCATTTAGAATCAAGTGGTTGAGGGGGATATCCCACTGAAATGAGTTTACAGGATTTAATTAATCTGATACAGGGTATGGGCTGCTTTTTTTGGTGAGGGAGTGGGGATGAAAGACGCCAAGCATGCAAGAGCCCTGCCTCTGCATGACAACATTCAATTATACACATCGCTACTGTAGGAGAGATAAACATGTTAACACACAAATACTGAGCTTCATTTAAATGGACAACAACAAATATGTATTTTTGCAAATTGTTGTGAAGGGATTTCACTGCGCATAAAGTGATAGTTCACTCAACAATTATAATTCTTACATCATTTACTCACCCTCTTGTCATTTGATACCTGCATGACTTTCTTTGTTCAGAAGAACACAAAAGAAGATATTTTGAAGAATGTTGACAACTGGTCCCCTTTCACTTGCATTTTTTTTTGGGTCCATACAATAGAAGAGAATGTGGGCCACTGCTGTTCCATCACCAACTTTCTTCAAAATATCTTCTTTTGACAAGAGGGTGAGTAGGCTAAATAATGACAGAACTTAAATTTTTGGGTCACTTTAACAGTGTTAGAGGTTAATTAATGATACATAAACCAAAATGGCGTGAAATAACAGTTTTTTTTCTGATCTTTAATATAGTGTTGTGTTTAGTGTTTAGTATTGTATTGTAAAACAATACTATAGAAGATGTTGATTTGTTTTTGCTTTACACAGTATATTGTGAGACTGGCCATCATCTTTAGGCACATGCACACATAAGCATATGCAATGGGATCTTAAGGTCAGAGGTGTCAAAATAAGTGTGCTCAGTTAAGAGACAGATGTTACATACAAATTCAAAAAACAAGTGCATAGCTGCTTAGACTAGATTGATCTTTATCAAATTGATCCTCAGATTTTTGTCCCTCTAAGCAACACTCAGTATAACCTAATAAGGCCCATGGTGAAAACCATCGGAAAGCCTGTTGTAAGCAATAAAGGCTGCGTTGCCGTTTTATGCTTTTTCTCTATTTTCTTATTTTGCAATAATCGCATTTCTCGAGATTTCATTAAATTATACTACATCCATTTTATTAATTTGTAACAATTTCCAATGCAGGTTATCAGAGTCACTGGAAACCAGTTAAACTGGTGTATGATCACCATTAGTACGCCCCTAAAAAAGTTCACTAGCTTTGTTAAAAATACCCTAGACCTCAGCTCAGCATGGAACTGCTTCTTTCCTTTATCTATTTTAAAGAACCTCTGATGTATATTTTTACAGCGTTTCCTTTGTTTCCCATCCTCCCACATTGTTATGGTCAATACTCAAACCTCATCTAAAAATAGATTATCCCTCAGGAGAGCATGTGCTGAAAATGACATTGGTTGTTCATGTAGTTTAATAAACAGTTTTATTTAAAAAAAAAAAAAAAACTTGTGGCCTGAAATGTCATGTGCATTTTCTGAAATTACCCAATATTTCCACAAGGATCTGAACAATAACAAAAACATCATCTTGCTGGTTCTCTCTCTCTCTCCTCTTCTCTGTGTGTTTGTGTGTGTGTGTGGTAGCGTGTGGCAGGATGGAGCTTATGAGTACTATCATGTGCAGCTTGACTGCGGTGACCGGCACAAGCTCAGCACCTGTTTATTCCCTCAGGCGCTTCAGTATCAGGACAGCTGGTTCAGGGGTGTGTGGATGTATGTTTATGTAGGAAGGGATGAAGTCCAGAGCCTTGGGGGCTTGTAGCTGAGAGTTTGTGGGGGCAGGGGGCAGATGGGCTCAGGAAGAGAGAAGTGGGGGTATATGTGTCTCTGTGTGTGTGCGTGCATGCGTTTGTCTGAAGAATTGCCTCACACAAAAGGCATGGCTGCGTGAATGAGTAATGACACCATACAATCTGATGGTTGATGAAGGTATTGTGGATGGACTCAAGAGACCCTGGGGAGCTACAAGGTGGCAAAGAGGGTCAGAGGGGGCTGAACTACGTCCCAGTGGAGGACATGTGTTAGGAGTGATAAGATGAAGCTCATGTACAATCAGCAGTGTTTAACACAATACCGCTACCAATGTGCTATAAAGGCCAGCTGGGGGATGACTCCAGTTAAGCATCTTTGACAGAACTGAAAACATAATTTGAGCAGCACAGCCACATTAGTGACTGTACCATTCATGTATAAAAAGTGTAAAAAGAAATTACACAGTTTAGTATGTTGCGTTAAGGATTTTAACTGCTGGAAAGCAGTTGGAAAGCACAGGCAGTAAATCATTGTGAAAAATAGTTCTAACATGATGATGACTTTGTCCCAGTATAAAGTGAGTGACAGGTACAGAGAGATAAACAAATACTCCTGCCAAGAGCTAGATGTGTGTGCTGGTATGTGTATAAATGTTTATGTGGGTGTACAGGTCTGGGTATTTTTGTGCAGGCCTAGTCTTAAAAAAGGATCCTTACAGGTATATTAAAACACTGGTGAGGATATTAGGTGGTCTTTATTTTCACCATATTTGGTTTTACTTTTTAGTTCGGATTACGGTGTAGGGGAGAAAGTATTATTATGGTATTTTAAACAATGAAAATCTATGAGATCTAACCAAGCTGCTGTGCGTGTAAGTCTGTTTGTGCGCACGTTTACGAGCCTACCTGAGAAGTTGGCAACTCCATAGGGTGTGATTATGGCAAGTTTTATTGCATACTTAAGTAGGGTGCTGTGCAGAGAGTCGTCATACCACGACAGCATGAAAATTCCTGGCAGCATGGCACAATATGATCCAAGTTTTACTCTTCTAAATCCATCAATCTGTCCACAGACTCAGACAGATCCAGAATAGAACTGTCCTGTCGGGCACGCATGCACACACACGTCCATAAAACCTTCTTACCAGTAAAAGTTTTACTGCTCAATCACTGTCATAAACAATGGAATTGGTAGGGGGAAAGGTTGGCTGACAACTTCAGTCACGTATTGAGATCAAGCCCATCCTTTAAGCAAATCTGTTGTCTGTTAATTCTAAATTCTGTCATCATTTTCTCACCCCCTTATCATTTCAAACCTGTAGCCTGTGGTTTTCTATGACAAAATAAGATATTTTTAAGAGAATTGGTACCCGAACAGTGCTGGCAACCATTCACTTCTATGGATACAAAACCAATGCAAGGGAATGAGTGCCGACATTCTTCAAAATATCTTCTTTTGTGTTCTGCAGAAGAAAGACACACAGATTTGAAATGACAAGAGGGTGAAAACGATGACAGAATTTTGATGAAAATTTCTTTCATCATTTATTCACCCTCGTGTCGCTTAAGGCCTATACTTTTTATTCTGAGAAAAAATTAAAATGTCTCAATGGTTCTTTGTTTTGTGAACCAACGTTCTTCAAAATGTCTTTTTTTGTGTTCTGCAGAAAAAAGAGATAGTGGATGAAAGTAAGTAGTAAATGATGAAAGATTTATACATTTTGGGTGACTAGGACATTTTAGTAATGTACTGAAGCATTCCTCATGGCTACAAAATGTGTTGAGGTAACAAAAAGACAAGTGTAAAACCCAAACATGTGATTGGCTGAGTTCATTTTCACACTTCAGGCACCTCGATTTTCTCTAGAAAGACATTGATAAGCTTTGAGGGCTCTGATAAATCTGGTCATCACTCAACACCAGCCCACACTGCAAGGTTATGCAATGTGACACTCTGGATATGTATTATTGAAGGAGTGACTCACTTTTGTGTATTTCTGTGTGAGTAACATGGACTAACAGAGTGCAGACCAAGCAAAGGCAGTATGTATTTTATGACTGATATGGGCCCTACACCCATGTGTGGATTACTGTGATTCAGGTGCTGATGTCTGACTTCTCTATTGTGCTTAGTGTGATGTGTGCTGGTCTTAGTACCCGTGAGTCAGAGCATAACGCCATTTGAGTGTTGGAAACATTGAGGGAAGGATGACAGGGATTAACAAATGCTGACTAGAACTTGTAAATGCGACCAGGCCTTTAACACGTGCAATGTGGCTGGCCCGTCGTTTGGATTAAAGTTTTTGACTAAATACGCCGCTCCGTGTTAAACAAAAGTACCGCGAGAGCGATTGAAAGTATAGCTTGTCACATCGCTCTCGCGGTACTTTGGTGGCAAGCTCTGATCGGTCTGCGCAGCGCTTCGTGGATCCGAACACTTAAAGATTTGTTTTGCATGGAGGAGAAATTACATAGAAAATAAATATTACACACTAAAAGTATTTGTTTTAACAGCAAAACAACGTTATCGAGAATCAGTAGACGTAGTAGTACAGTACAGATACTAGGCATTATGTGGCGGTTAATGCATGCACTAGCTTGTCAGCGACACCTGGTGGCAAAGGTTTGACATTGACGTTAGCAACAAGAACGTCTACATCAGATGTTTATCCTTTTATTAATTCATCTGTCTATTTAAAAGCCGTATCTATTCATTTCAAATAACAGTGACATTTTAAGCACAATTTAAAGCAATATTTACCAATCCCGCACAGTACCTTTCTCAGCAGGGTGCTGTCAGGGTGAGTTAGTATAAAGAGATGCAGGGCTCGGCTCAGCTCTGGTGCTCTTGGGTGGGTGGGGTCTGTTAAAGCAGCCGTTCTGAACAGGCTTTACAAACGCCCTTTAATCCACAGTTAATCACTGTTGTGTGCACTGATAACTCAATTTTACCAAGCAGCAGGCTTTATTTACAAACAAATGCAAGCATTTTGTTCTTTAAAGGGATAGTTCACCCAAAAAACGTAAATTCTGTCATTGTTTACTCACTCTCAGATTGTTTCAAACCTGCATAGATTCCTTCGTTGTGCTAAACACAGAGGAAGATATTTGGACATTTGTCAGTAGGCCAAACAAACGGATATCATCCATCTGTTTGGTTACCGACATTCTTACAAATATCTTCCTTTTTGATTAGCAAAACAAATAAAAACTGTATACAGACTAAAAGATGACAGAACTTTTAGGTGAACTATCCCTTTAACATATGTAGCCGGTTCTCCTTGCCCGCTCTGCGCATCAGTCTAAATGGGAGACGGGCGCTCTGGAGGCTAAAGACCGCAGTCTGTAGCATCTGTGGCTAGAGCGTCTCTGTTGGCCGGAGAGTGAGGTTCACCTTGCACGGCACTCTCTCGCTGGCCTCCGTAACGCACATTACATAGACTACTTTTTTTTAAAGGTAATTTAAGGTAAAACGTCTTTTGTTACACTTTAATGAACATAAACTTATCTCCCACATATCTCAGGCCTGCGGGTTAAAAATATTCATCATGGTTAGGCAGCGTTTATAAACCCGTGGAAACATTTCCAGTGTCTGCTAGTATAATTGAGAAGATTAAACAATACAGTACAGATATAAATCACTAATGTATCACACAGCTATTTGGGCTGAACTCCAACTCCTCATGAATGGAAGCAGAAACGGCAAAGGAAAACATCTTAGGGTTGCATGGCTCCAGTGAGCGCTCACATCTAATGTGTCTTCCAGGAAAATATTGACTAGCTGCGTGGCCGGTCGCCAAAACACGATGCCAGTGGATTGTCCTGCTCCTTTCGAGAGGTTCACCGACACGCCGTTTGTACACAGACCTCTAGGTGGCAGCAGGTGAATTGATTACGAACACACATGCAGGCTCATTCACTCACGTTAAAGGGCAACATATACCCATTTTTACGACAACAAGAAAGCAATAATTTGTGTCGGATTTTTTTTTAAAATTATTTTTAATGAATTAGCTTATGATATTATAGTCGTGACGTGAGGCGTTAGGATCTTAATCATATGGAGACACTTATTTCTGTAGTTATGATACTTTATCCTCGAGGGACCCTATGACAGGCCTGACACATCGCTTCAATAACACGACAGGATGAGAAAGAGGAACAGGGAGCCATTTTAAGAAGGTATGCCTCCCACTCTGGTTTCACTGCGCGAGAGACGATGATGATGTAGCAGGTGATGATGAGAGATACATAGATGTGATGGCAGAAGAATGGTGTTTAAAATTAGCCTTCAAAAATAGCATACAACGCAGACTAATGTGGTTCACAGATAATTCATTGTCTTTTGTAGTACAAACCCCACCAATAAGTCATCAAATTGGATTTGGCAGTGATTCACAGGGGAATACACTTAATTACTTTTATACTTGAGCTAGTTTATTGAAGACAGAATGTTATGTGTTTGTTTACGGATTTTCTTATTTCATCTCAAGGGCAACAAAATAACTTAAAAACTAGAAACTAGAAAATGTGAGTGATGATTTTGTGGCAAAACGTGGAACACGGCACTAGGGTTATGACACTACTAAGTACCAAGTACTAATGAATCTAACCTACCCCCATGACTCTAAAATGTTCTGATACAGGGATATAGGTCTTGCTAAACAGTACCTAGGCTAAGTGGTTTGGTTGCTTAACATCTGCGAATTGATGATGCTCTAAGATATGAGTATAACGAACCAGCCCCCGTGTCTCTACGATGTTCCGCAGAGATGCAGAGATATAAGTATTGCTATATGGTTGCTAGGCTGAGATGTTTTGTTGCTATGGGCGTGGCTTCGAAGCTTAATGACGTTCCTGGGATACTGATTGGTTGCCTGACTAAAATGAGCTCAACCACATGTCTCTATGATACTGCTGCAAATATATCCATATGGACCTTTTTAAATGGAAGTCTATGGGATCGGTTAATGTAAATGGTTGCTATGGACGGGGCTTCATGGCTTAATGATGATCCTGTGACACTGATTGGTTGTCTGAGTTAAATGAGCCCACCCCTATGTCTCTACAACACTTTGCTGCAAAGATATATACATTTAGGCATTTGGCAGACGCTTTTATCCAAAGAGACTTACATTATCCTATACATTTATACATAGGTATCTGCAATCCCCTGGGTTCAAACCCACAACCTTGCGTTGTTATCGCAATGCTCTTACCACTGAGCTACAGGAAAATGGTCCAGATACACACCTGGAGTCTATCGGATCGGTTGCTAGGTTGCTGTAAATGGTTTCTATGGGCGTGGCATACTGATCCTGTGACACTGATTGGTTGCCTGAGTAAAATGAGCCCACCCCCTTGTCTCTAAGTGGTTGTACTGCGAAGATATTCAACAAGGGACGTTTAATGCCTTATATGGGCATGTTTCCTGTCAAATGGGGAGTTTTGGGGGGCTCTTACGTCCCAGGGGTAACATTTTTTAATGGCAGTCAATGGGCCCATTATAAGTATAGGAAAATTTTTGGGGGCTCTTACGCCCCAGGGGTACAACTTACACCCCATTGTGATATATGTTCTTACAGAGCCTGCTAGCCTCCTCAAATGTGGTAACCTGCATGTTTCTACGAAATCCTTGCTCGGAGCTACGACCCGTCAAAGTTCGGCGCAATGTTAAGTCAATGCAATTTTCCCCTATCGCACATCCCCCTCCCGATCACTTATTATATCATTTATTTTATATGACATATTTTATATTATTTAGCTCGATATGAGCCCTCATTCATGGGTCTACGACAAAAGCTGCAGGACAAGATATGCGCCAAACTTTTGGCGAAACAAGAATAATAATAATTATTATTATAATAAGTATGAGGAAATAATAATATTGAGCTTTTTTCAAAAGCATCACTAATTATGTCTAAAGTCTACTGCATACCTTTACTCATCTACCCAAAGTATTCTGTCATATCCATCAATATCAGGCTCATATATTTCCTTTAAACCAAAAGTGAATTATTATATGTATTGATCTTTTTAGGCCTGTGGGGAGAACAGTTTAGATTATTTTAATAAAAATCATAGAGTGTGTATGAATTTTAGTTCAGTATTGAAACAAAAAAGTCAATAAAAATCCACACTAAGATAACAAGCGGGTGCGTATGTTTTTTATGTGTGAGAATGTTTGGTAGCAGCAAGCATGTTTAGCTGAGGTTAGTGAAAGTAAAACTGATGAGAAACTGTCTGGCTGTATGTAGATGCACAGTCTAGTGTGGAGCCAGTCCGTCTGCCGGCCGACTGCCCTCCTGGAGGCTTAAGAACATCCGATCCTCATGGAGCGAGAGAGAGCGAGAAAGGTGAGAAAGAGAGAGAGAGCTGGCAGGGGTGGATTGCATCCCAACACTTCATTTGCTAAAGGACTCTCATTTGTCCTGACATTCAAATACAGTTCAAAGTTTAAAATGTTGAATAATGTTTGTGCTGGAAATAGTAAATAAAAAATGCATTAAACAGGATTCAATACGACCTTCACGAGAATATGAATGGCAGTAGAACAGAAATGAATAGAGAGGCTAGAGTCCACAACGTAACTAAGCTATTCAAGGATTTTGACAGTACTGTACATGCTTTTTGAAAAACACACACAGACAAATTACTTTGTTCCCATCAGAATAAATTGAAAAATGGCTTGTGTTGTCTGAGATGATAAAGGCTGGAGCTGAACGGCAGAACTGTGTCTGGCTCAGTGGGGACCATATTGATTTTTCTGCTACAGAGCTATTGACAGGAAATGCTGGAGCGTCTTCGGTGGCTTATTTCTGCACAAAATACATAGCTCATACTTGTAAAAAATGTAAACCCTGCCGGACTTAACTTGTAATTCTTGAAAATGATACGATAAAGGACAAGCAAATATTACAGTAAAAAGTAGAAAGAAACCACCTTGTAGACAGTCACTTATTGGGCTGGGAGTAATTTAAACTGTCTAGAAGGGAGAACAGAATGGAGAATGTAGTTGTAGAGAAAGAGAGCAGATGAGAAGGAAAAGAAAAAGAAGGAGATTATTTTCAAGAAGTGAAGGGGCAGGGAAATGGTTTTGGCTGCGTGTCAGGATTTTGGTTCTAGCAGTGTTGCGTCTGAAGGATGTTTAAGAAGAGGGCTGTCCTGAGCCAGGCTTTCAGTCTCACTATAATTACTACAGGGGCTGAAAGACATAGTGCTTAGAGAAACAAAACAGAGACAGGATTATGAATAAACACCAATATGTCTACACGCCAAGGATACTACACACATAAACTTATACATCACAGACATAGGGGCATTACATTTAGGTACATGAACTTTAAAAATCTAACAGTTATATTGACTGCTGAGAGATTTAAATGGAAGGAAAAAGAGTGAAAGAAAACGAAGCCTAAATATTATATTTAGATAATTACCTGATGACGGAACGATATCTGTTGCTGTCGACTTCTTTTATTTTTCCCAAATATGCTTAATATCTTTTTAGACTGTATGGGAATAAAAAGAAAAACGCAATTTTATAGTTTTATAAACCAAAAATGAAAATTCTGTCATCGTTTACTTACAACCCGAGGGTGAGTAAATAATGAACGATTTTTCTGTGAACTATCCCTTCAAGTGCCCCAAAATGTCCCAGGTTGTCAAAAAGTGTAATCTGATCAAACCATTTTACATTAGTAGGCACATACAATTGTTTAGTTTGCCAGACTGTAGGAAAGACTTATTTCTGTTGAACATATTTAGGTAAGAAATGTACCACCAAGAAGTAAATCAGCTGTTAGTTTATAATTAAACTTATAAGTATATAAGTTTAATTATTCCCTTTTAATAAAATAAAAGTTCAATGTTTATTATGTAAAATATGAATCCTTGGACGTTTAAAATTGTGATCATGGTTTCTGCATTGTGAAACCTGGCAACTGTTTGTCTTTACTTCTACAATTACCTCAGAGCACATAGATATTTTGATTCTCAATTCTGTAACCCATGTCACTGTTAGAATGGGTGATCTGGTGTGGTTGAAAATGAATTAGAGTCGTACTGGCTGAGCCAAAATCACCATTCAGAAATCCAGTTCACTGTGAGGTCAGCCCACCATGGAGTTAAAAACACCACAGCAGAAACACAGCTGAGAAGCATTGTGACAGAAATCCTGCTTGGACAATATGACAAATGAGATCAATTAGAGGCAATAAACAAACATGCATGCATGAGTCATACTGTATATAAGAATAGACCTTAAAAGCATATTATGTGATGTTGTTGGCACTGTTTTGTGCTTAATCTCATTCACAGCCGAACCTAATAAACTTTGTTTTTAAAATGTGAACATTAAGTCTGTTCAAAGCCTGCATGAACAGCAGCACAACTCTTGTGGAGACAAACATTTGCTAAATGCAAATGCTCCCATCCACAGCGGCCTTTTTCAGAATTTCTTTTTCCGTTTCCCTGCACAGATACAAATGTTCAAAGGTTCCAGTTTTTCTCCTCGGTCTCCACAGTCATAATATGGCATTCAGAGGGCTGAAGAATGTGTCTGGAGCGAGGCGGCCGGGGCAGCGTGGCGCAGGATAATGTCTATGTTGCTTTCTGGGAGTCCTGTTTTAAAAGGGATGAGGTGGGGCCAGGCAGACTGCTGAGTAAGCTAGCCACTACGCGGTCGCCCTCTAGAACAAACAACAGGACTAAAAGAAAGCTTCCCCAGACCCCAATGAGCAGTCGTGCATTGCAATATTGAAAAAATTGAGATCTGACATTTACTGTAATGTGTGTTGTTCCAAATAATAAGGATGTTTTACTCTGTCTAGACTATCAGATTTTTGGTATTTTATGGTATTGGGAAGAATTCATGTCTTGTTCCACTGGAAAATAAAACACTTTAGTTAAAAGGAACTTGCGAATTATCTTTATCCAAACAACCTCAAGCTTGACATCTAAAATATTCCACTGTTGCTTTTAACAGTTTGGAACGCAATGATAGACATTGTTGGTAAAATTTAACTTAACTTTTGTCATCAAAGTCAAGAGACACTGATCATTTCATAAATGTAAAGAATATATTTATAATAAGACTGAAATGAAATGAGATGTTACATTAGTGCATCTGCACACAGTTATTCATAATTATGGGATATGGGATTATTAAATGCAAAGCCTTTTTCAATATATCAGATTAAATGATTATAGTTTTATTTTTAATTAGATGACTTTGAATTGTTAATGTGAACTGTTTAGTTATAAGCATCCTTACAAATATCCTTCTCTGTGATTATCAAAACGAAGAAATGTATACAGATTTGAAACAACTTGAGGTTGAGTAAACAGAATTATGTTTTTATAATATTTTTTAATGACCTAACAATTATTAAATTTAAAAAGTGTTAGTAAAAATTTGACATATAACACACAGATATCCAAAGTGCATTTCCATAGTTTTTATTTCCTCTGTTCATCCATAAAGACACTGCATCATACATAAATAATTATGCTGTAAAAATTACTCAGTATTTACAAGTATTCCATATAATACGTTTATATAAAACTTTATATTAAATTTAGATAGATTACATTTGGGATTGTGAGTGCTTGTAGTGAGCATGTGCTGGATGCGGTACGGTTAAAGTATGTATACGTTGGTGAACTGTATGCTATCTATGGTTGTTGAGCAAAATCTCCAGCCAGCAAGGACACGATGTAATAAACTGTCTTGAGTAGCATGGTCCCCAGCCCTTGGCGAAACTGATCCTCACGCTGTTCAGGTCATACGGACCTTCCGGGTGCGCCGGATCGCCGGGGGGTTGAATTTGGCACGACTTCTCGTAGTCAAAAACTTTAATGGAGTAGCCTGGCATGATTCTCCTGACAGTCAAACTCAGATAGGGGTGATGCTCCAGAGTTGGTGAATTCACAAATATGGGGTGCTCGCTGCGGTTGTAGGCCCAAACTCCATCGGGCTCTTTGCTGAGGAGGATGCCGTGTCCGATCTTTCCACGGGTGCGCTGGACGGAGGTGGAACGGGGAGGGAGGGGGAGCAGGCCCAAGCACAGGCCTGTACCCTGAGGTAGGTCATAGAAGATGCTGAGAGAAGGGTCGTGCACTGGGTACAGACGGCCCACGCGTGTGCGGAGCTCCCAGTATGCCACGTTACACCAGTGGTTCTGTGCCAGGGAGGAGGGAGACATGCTGCCATCTGGGGAAAAAGAGAAAAAGATATGTGAATTTTGAAAAGAAACAAAGTTAAGCATACAAAACATTAAATAAACCATAAAACGCATATTTTCTCTGTTTTTTCAATAACAACAAAAAAGATAATAACATATAACATGCAAAATAACACTTTTTTTTTCCTACAGTTACATCAAACCTTGTATAATCACATTTATTCTCCTTTCATAAAAATAAATTTTTAATTCCGCTTCAAATAAAAGCTTGGTTATTACTTTTTTATGTTAAACGGAGCACCCTCCAAATCTCACATTCTATCAGATGAGGATTTGAAACTGAAGAAGCAACAACCCCCACTAACAGGCCCAAATCTGTCATCTCTGACTCTAACACCCCCCGCTCCTGCCCCGGCATTCCTCTCTCCCCGCGCGGGGCCAACTGGGGCCCCCTTCTCCCCCTCCGAGGGCCAGCATTCAGCTCTCTGACCACTCAGTGGAGGCTTGCGACCCCCTGACCCCCCAGCCGCCAGCCTATCCAGTCTGATTAACTCAAACACAGACTGATGGCATTATTTTGCTTCACAGGCTCTATTGAGAGAGAAGATCTAAAGCCCTGGGCCTGTGCCCCAATTCTGCTCAGTCTCAACCCTCTATGGCCTAAACAGACAGCAGAGGACCTACTGTTAATAAAGCACGTCTTGCTTAAGGAGGGCAGCAGAAATATATGATCATTATCTAAGACTCTTAATAAGTAAAAGCCATGAACAAACAGAGAGTTCCATATATTTTACTCACTCTCATGATTTAAAATAGCAAAAGATGTGCCCAAATAATATAAAATGTAGTTCAGTACATATTTAACTGCCTTCTCTATTTTAAACTATTTATACTCAAATACAGAATCTGGTGTAAGTTTAATTCTAGTTCTTTGCAATATAATTTTTTAACTCACATTAACCAAGTAACCCATGTGCATGCATGCAGTTGTTAGTGTCTGCAAAAGCATTCTTGGTACTTGTGTGCCTAACCTAAACCAACACCACAAAATGAAAGGGGGGAGGAAAGGATGGAGTCTTGTCTGTCCCGCTGTGCCAAATATTAGATCTCCCTCCACGTATTAGACCCTTCCACTGAGCCAGTGAGTGCTGAAGGAGCTTAAAGGGCTGATAATAGAAATGCCACAATGAGAACTGCCAGAGAACACCTCCAGTACTTTCCCAGTTCTAGAAAAACACTGGTGGTCTAGATTCTTAGGCTTCAAAACTAAACCTAAAATATTTTAATCTGAAAAACTTTTTTCAGTTTTAATCTAAATCTTTAGCAAAATAATACAGGGCAGTAATTCATACATGCATACATTCTTATGTATGGTTAATTTAGTTACTCTTTCCTCTGGATGATGAATTTGAGAACTGACTCTATATTGATCTCTATCTAAGATGAAGCTAACAGCCTGTGTCGGAATGAGAAAGCACAATGATTTCTCCCTGTCACAACACTGAGTTAAATATTAGTACGTACGATTTTCTGCACAGGCAGATGGAAAATGCACACAATCGCAGATAAACTACATTAGAATCTACCCCAAAAGCCTAAATATATGTCCCTCAAAAACAGAGGCAAACGTTTTTTCCAACAATCGATAGAGTCGTTCTTTGTCAACATCTGTTAAGAATCTCTGCAGAGACAGGCAGGATTTCATTAGTTAAATTGCGTGTTGGCCTGTGCTCTGTCAGGAAGAGGGGAAGCCACAGCGAGGCCTGTAATTTAAACCTTATTTTAAAATGCGACTGGCTGGCTGTGCCAGGGCCTGCATTGCAAAACCCTGCAGGAAGCAACAACATGAAAATAATGGAGGAAAGAACCTATGTGACACACCAGAAGAGGATCTTGTTCCCTGTCTGCAGACCTCTAAATGGCGGGTAATAACCACAGCGTTGCCAGACATGGCGCGGTAGAGCGCGGGAGGCCCCGAGCAACCAGTCAGCATTCTGACAAAACTGCCCATTGTTGCTCATAATCTAATTTACAGAGTTTTGCCCCAGCGCTGAAAGCTTGGTGAAGGACGTCTTAGAGTCTATATGCATATAGTATTTTGAGATATTTAGTCCCCAACATTAGAAAGACTCAACATAATTGTTAATGAAGGTTTATAGGAAAGTGTATCTACATCACAGCATGGAGTCGATCTACTATTTGTCGGTTTAATAACGCCCTACAAAACATGGCTTTATAATGAAATAGCATGAAAAGTTGAGATAATAAATTGTATGACCAAATAAACGTCCGCTATGTTTACAGAGGAAAGTTAGCTAGCCAATACAAACCTAAAGGTACACAAACACATGGATAAGCGTTTGATGACCCAGTTGCCAAAGACATCCTTATTAACACCATTAGGAACAGCCAGCAAACTTAAGCATCACATTTAAAGGCCAATTATTACTGTAAGATATTTGTTATACATCAATTCTACCAACAACCCTGTCTCAGCAGTTATTAACTGCAAATTATCAATTTATTCCTCCAATTAACTGAAGACTTGTACACCAACCTGAATAATCCGGTAACATGGCACTGGGCGAATTTGTGGCCTCCGTTTCTGTGTATGGCAGCACTGGTAGGGAAGAATCTGCAAGAAAAAGACAACATCTTTACTTTCTCAATCGAAAACATGATTACAAAAATGATTCTGATCAAAAGGGTCTGTATCTACTAAATGAAGGCTTTGAACATAAATAATAATCTAATTTTCCTAATAAGATGATGTTTTGGTCAATTGTACAATAGGGCATTACTTACTCAGTGGCTTGTGTTCTGGTAAGTTAGAGAGGTGGGAGTAGGGTGGAGGCGGCGTGTCTGAAAACAGAGTGACTTGTTTAGAGTGATATACAAACTAAACACATTTCTGACTCTTAATGTCTCTATGCCCATTTAAACAGACTGGAGATGTATTAGTGAGAATTTGTAACAGTTTCATTGGTATGTTTCACAGCAAATGAGAATGTTTCCAATGTGGTATGAAAATTACAGGTGAAGAACAACATCCATCAAAAAGACAATGGATATCTTGTCATTTCCCAAGCATGCATGGAATTCAAATAAAAATTGGCCTGTTCTGAATAACATGACTACAGTTTTGCTAAAACTGTGAACGACAACTTAATGAAAAACACGGACTTTGTTTTAAATGGAGCAGCTTAAAAACTCACAAAAGAACACTAGTGTTGGAGGTAACAGTCTGTGGGGAACTTAAGTCTCTTGTAGAACTGCTACAGTCCAATTCATAACTCCAACATATCTATAAGCTTAGCGGTTGTGCATTCACTAGGTGTGTCCATTTAACTTTTGCAGCAGGGATCTTCATTTTTTCATTTTTATTTGGGCATTATTAACAGTTCAAATTTAGGGATGCATGATAAATTATCGGTTTCAGCCTATACGATAACATTAAAATTAACATTTATTGGCCGATACTGATAATAAAATTTAGCCCGATATATTATTACCGATAAATTATGAATAATTTCCTCTGTTAAAACCACTTCAGCTGCATGCTGCTCACAGTTCAAATCGAGTACAGTACTGTTTTTCTGTCACGATCTTTCACTTACTGCTATTGGCAAAACACTGTTTATGTAGTATGTAGATACATATTTCTTAGGAACAAAAGCATAATGTTTGAAGCCAACTGCTGTCTGAATGCTTTGTGTCGTGAGACCTGTTAGACTTGTGGCTATTAAGAACAACTTATTGGGTTGCTCTGGAAGTACATCTATAATTTAAAAGGAATAATTTGTTTAAAATAATTTAAATAGACGTTAATGAATCTTGAATTCGTGTAAAGTAGCCTTGGTACATCATTTTCAGGGGGGGAAACCATTTTCAGTCTCAGAAAATGTAATATTAATATTTAGGTACTGTATATCAGCCAATACTGTATATCAGCTTCCAAGGTTCAAGAATAACCAGTTATCGGCCAAAATGTACATGTCGGTGCGTCCCTATTTCAATCAATTCTGTTCCTGAGCTCAACCCCTTCATGTGAACACAATGTAAGAGTAGTGTTTTTGTGAAACGGGAGGGAGCAAAGAAATTGAGAATCCCAGTGGGATACTCATTGGGAATTCCACTTCCTGAACAGGAGTATCACTGTCCAGCTCCCCTCCCTATCATTAAGTGAATTCACCCACGTTTCAAGTAATTCATTTGTATAGCTGTAATAAGGATTTCATTTTGTTTTTCGGTTTATTTAATGCACAACAGACTGATCAAAATATTTGTGCGCATTTATGGCCAGGAAGAAAAATACATTTTATATACATAACTGTAATCCTTCATACATGTCATGTTTACAGAAAATGCATGATGTGAATCTCCTATCATTATAGAAATCTGACATTATTATATCCATCTCTCGTATTGTGATGGATCAGCAGTGCCATTTAAAATCATTATGGCCTCTACTGAAAACATGCCCTGATTTTTCTTACCATCTCGAAGTGGTCCACAGAGGAGACTGTAGTGATAGGGGTTGCAGCAGGAGACAGTCTGCCAGTCCTCTGCTCTAAAGCTCTGGCAGTAACACAGGGGTTTGAGGACAGAAGAGAGCCGCAGGTCGGCCCAGCGAAACAGCCTACATAGCAGGTACTTAGGAGACACCAGCTGACCACCAATCCGCACCTCAGTTTGTGATACCAGAACACATCCACTCGGCATTCCGCCGTGAGACTCCAATGCCTCCAATAAAACATCCAGAGACCTTTCCTTAAACTTTTTCAGAAAGGCATACGTGCACTTCTTGAGTTCTTGTTCCGTCACGACGCCGTTTTCCCGTCCCCGGGCACTCGAAGCGCAAGTGTTCTGGTTTCTATGTTCCACATGACAAGTCAATCTGTTTTTGCCCTGGCTGCCTCTAGGAAGGTCTTTAAACAAACAACATGTCACCGTTCTGCCCTCGCTCGGGGGGCTTTCGTGCCGTCTGTGCGCACACAAGCCGTGTTCAGTGAAGACCCCCGGTTCCCCGCTTTCCCCTACGCGTGCGCCACACGAGGCCCCGGTGTATTCCGTTCTGGGGATTTTCTCCGGGTTGCTGTCACTCCAGTCATCCACACCTCCATCTTTACCCGCGGTGATCACACGGCTTCTCCAGAGTCGCCGAACCAGACCCGTGCGTCTCGTCCTGAACATACGACAGTCTAGGCAGTTTACATCCGTTTTTCCTATGTTTGGTCGGAACCGCGGAGACTCCAGACACTCCTGCGCTCGCCGTCCGACATCAATGATCTGTGCTTACATGCACACCCGAGCAGAGCCTGAGCAAAGCCCAACATTAGACTCCGATGCTACAAAATATCAACACCGTAGCAAAGGCATAGCTGTAGTAATAACGCACAACGCAATAAGCAGCGCATCAAGTCTGCGAACATTCTTCTCCATCAACAGTGAACTTCGTTATTAAAGCACAAAATGAAAACACACGTCTGCTTCTTGCACGTAGTTTCCCAAAACGGACCTTCGTTCGGACCAGCTCGTCAATTTCTGCAGCGGTTTACTGACGCCGAGCACATGAATGGACCTCAATATAATCCTCAATCACATTCCACGCGCTTCTCGCGAAAGAAAACGATTTGGTCGCGACGGAAAAGTGATCGCATAGACGGACATGAGATGGCTTGAGGTTTCCGCTCGTTTCGTTCCGTGTTTCGGTGGAGATTAATGGGATTCTTCGAGGGTTTCTTTTGCCGTTTCACTCTTTCTTCTTCAGATACACACACACGGGGCCCCCGAGGAGTGCAGTGGAGCCATTGGTTGATTCCCATCATGTGTTCGTCTAGACACTTTGGCGGCTGCGAGCCGCGCTGATTGTTGCGCAAACACGGTATCAAATTTCTCTTAAAGGAGCAACATGTACCTCTGTGAGTGTTGTGCCAGCCGCAGGACACCCAAATGTTACTGTTGCCACAAAAAATATATTGCCTTAATACTTCTAAAGTGTCACAAGATGTTGTGGTTTTCTTGTAGGTCTTATAGTCTATATAGTAGTCGTGTTCATAAATAGCAAGATAAATATTATGCATTACATACGAATTAATGCATGATTAAAATAATATTGCCATTACTCTACCTTCATCATCTTCCGTTATTATGATTATATGCAATGACAAAGATACAATTTACAAGGTGTCACAGCATGTCATTTTTGGTTAGTTTTTTAGAAGTAATGAGAAAATATTATTGATATTGGTACAAAAATGTGTTGTTAAAAAAATCATTGGAGTTCAATTTTCTTTTATTTAGGTTTATTTGTGTACCTAAATTTAAAGATCTAAATTATGGACTGTTCAGTTTTTTAGTGGCGTTGGCACCCTTATTTCTCTATAATTAACCGGTATAACATTTCTTAATAGTTTCGATATACTTACATGACTTTCATAAACTTAGGGGTTAAAAAGTCATGGCAGCTTTTATATTGCGCATTACTTTAACTAAGTTACTTTAACTTTAATTAAGTTTTAACATTTACAATTTTTAACAGTTAACATTTTAACTTATTTTGTAAGTTGCGGCATCTTAAAACTGCTAAACATTTTAAATAAAGCTTTATATAAGTTTAAATAAAAAAGTTTAAATTACTTATAGGCAATATAACTAAAATGCACATAGAAATATATAGAGCAAACAAGAATTTATGTAATGTTAACGTTATGGGGATATTGGTGGTCTAATCCAATTTGTCATACATAACAGACTTTTAGCATTCTAAAGATTTTCCCCAGAGCTAATTACATTGTGGTCATCCACTCTGTGTTGAGTGGAAGAATTCTTCAGCTTTCTCCCTTCACTTATCACACGGGTTGATAACTGTGGTAGGCTGGCGTCAGGCTAATAGTTGCAGCTACTCCCATGAAGTCTCCTAGATAATCTATCAGTAGATGTTTGGAGCAGAGATGGAGACACCAGCACCAAACCAACTCCCAAAATAAATCCAGTCTATCCAATCTGGACAACCATGGTACTGCTGATAGTGTCTAACAAGACCCAACAGGAATAGCATGTCATCAAGCTCCTTATTCCTAATGGATATTGGGGAGTAAGAGGGGGCTGTGCTGGGAAAGGGCAGCGCTAAGGTCTTTCTTTGGTTTCATACTTTACAGAATAGTGATTATTTTAGAATGACAATAATCGTGATATCAATGACCGTAATGGTTGATATTGTGTTAAAACAAGACATATGATAGGATTGTAATTAATTTAATGCCAGTATTGTACTAACATTAAGCTTTAAGACCCATAATGAATTCAAACTCTTTCATCACACTATGTAAGGGATCATGTACAGGCAGCCGGTTGTTATCGCAGAAATAAACCCGACAATGTGATCAGGACACGACGCGAAGTGGAGGGTCTCGTATCACATTGAAGGGGCTTATTTCGCGATAACAGCCAGCTACTTGTTATCCTGCTTATTATACGGCTACTTGCCACATAAGAAAATAATTGACATAAAATGTAAATTTGAAATATTGTATTAACAAATTTTTCAGAATGCAGACCTTCCATGAGGAAAAGCCATTTACTTTTGGTTTTAAGGTAAAAAAAAGATGTTCAAATGTCACAAACAGGCAATTTGTTTTAAATATCTGTAAATATAATGTAATTTATGTTATTAAATGACTTTGCCTCATCCGGGTTACCATGTGTTATTAGTTTTGAGTGGTTATCTGGGAATAACCAACCTGCAAATGTGCGACTGGCCAATCAGAATCAAGCATTCCAACAAGCTGTGTAATAAGTTGAGTATAATTCATTGAGCAAAAAAGAGAAAATGCAAAAGAAAAAAGTTTCAGAAATTCATCACTATTGCAATATGCAGTGGCGGTTCTACATTGAATTGCACCCCGGGCGAGAACATCTTTGAGCGCCCCCCCCCCCCTCGAAAAAACTAAATTATGTCATATTTTTCTTGACCTGAAATACAGTGGTACAAATTGAATTTGTCATTAAAATGTAATTGTACCACTGTAGTTGAGGTCAAGAAAAGTATACATGACATTGTTATAAAACAATTTGACAGAGTATTAACACTTAATGATATTTTACTGACATTCAATTTGTACCACTGGAAAAAAAGTGGTCAGAAAAAGATTCATGACAGTTATAATGGCCTCATGACAGCCAATGTCAAAACCAATATGATGGTTAACCCAGCTGTAGTGGCCTTAATTCATTTATCTTCTTATTGGTTATTTGTAATCACGTGTTTTGTTGTGTTCACTTCCGTTTCCTTTATATCCGGTGTGTTATATTGTTTGTCGTGGTTGGTAGGGGGTGAGCGATGGGATGGCCAACTTTCTGTTGACCGTACAAGTAAAATGTTTGCTGTGACGCGTACAGAAGTGTCTCTAAGGCAATATGGTTAGATGCCGAAACACCAGCTAAGTAGTGTCTTACATTCAATTATTAATCTGCTATGTCATGTTTTTATGACAATTATGACAGGTTAAGATGCATTGGTTAATGTAAAGTTGTCAACAAAGACCTCAAACAAACAATATTTGCATTAAAAATGTCATAATTGAGCGAATGACACTTAATGACAGTTGTCATAAACATGCATAAAACCTTCATAATCATGACATGTGTGATGTAGCAAATAAATAGCAAAGGTTATGTTCGTCTTAGAAACTAGCTACAGATTGGAAAATTCTGTTTGCTCATTACGGGACCTTACGTTAACCCAACTGATGGAAATAAATAATAATAACTGAACTTGTAACAGTTTTGTTGCAAAGCACAATATTATGGTGAAATTAGATCTCGTGTTTGTTGACTTAAAACCAAATTTGTGTTGTCGGTTACCTGCCCTGAGCGGGCCTCGAACCGGCGTCCGTCCGAATGAAAGTCGGGCGCTCTAACGACTAGGCTAAACAGATGACAACATGGATACAGTTATCATAACACTGAGAGAACATTATAGTTGCATACCTTTATCTTTTCAGCATGCAGGGGCGCCAATTTGCCAATTCCCCACACAATGAATGAATGATAGATAATAGATAACCGATTTGCGGCGGCCCAGAGTTTTTTTTACTGCTCGTGCCGGTGCCGCCCCCCACGTGACATGAAAAAATGCCGCCCCGGGCGACTGCCCAGTTCGCCCGCGCCTAAAACCGCCACTGGCAATATGGCATTAAAGTTCCCTTTCTTGGGGCTTGACTTGAGAACCTATCATCTCCGATTATACTTTTGAAAAGGCCAATAAACTTGGCGAATGGGATGGCATTCATTCCCCTTTTTGTTCTTCGGAACCTGCAAGGCTTATGCTGAGCGATCTTCGATTTCTCCTACTAGATTCACGACGCAGAGCAGCGGAACTCCGTCTGGCGTTTAGGACTTCCCCTGGGTGTTTCAGGAGCTGTCAGAGGTATCTTCAAAGAACATATTTCTAAAAGAGGAAATTATCCTACAGCGTGCACATGTCGCCATGCATGTCTTGCCGTCGAAGTCTTGGGTACCACCGGTCGTCCTCGAGCTAGACAGGCACGATACCTGCGTCACATATCTGGATCACCAGCATGCTGAAGTAGCGTTCGTGGATACGACATCCAGCACTGCGGAACATGTCGATCATGGTATTGAGGTCACAGCTGGTTGTGTTCGCATGAAAATGACGACGACACCGTTCGCTGCCTATCTGCGGCAGCAACGGCGGTGGTGACCCCGTCGCGCTCGATAAACCTGTCTCCTATGGGCATCGCCAGACTGTCCCGTAGTGAAACCACACCACAGCATACAGAGGACAAGAATTCGGTTGCAACATCTGATCGCGACTTTCTGACATCAAGTGCTGAGGACTCCCTGCAGTGGGCTGTTGGTGACGCCCGTTGAAGACAACAGTTTTTGATGGTCGGTAGCAGATGGAGGCACGTCCTCATCCGCCGTGTCCCGGCCCCCGCCAGGGCATCAGGGTCCCGGACGGCGTCTGCATCCCAGCGGGGAGGCCCAGGACATCGGGCACCGCTCCAGCCATATCATTGTTGTTGAGCCGCACTGGGGCGGTCCTGGCCACGTCCCAATTCAAGCCGGACCCTTCTGGGTCCTGGTGCCTGTTCTTGTCTCAAGGAGAATTCCTTTCTCCCTGGGTGCAGCAGCCTCAATTCCACGTTGCGCATCCTATTTCTGCAGCTCTCCGCACTCTCTATTCGGCGGCTAGGACTTAAGGCAGGTAAGTTAGCAGACCTGCTCGCCTCCTCAGGGCCCTGACGAGACAGCTGTGCTGCCCTCCACAGAACCTCCCCTCACAGGGGAGATGATGTAGATCCCTTGCTAGTCCCCCTCGTTACGCTGTCCGGGGGCCTGGTCACAGTAGTGAGGATGATCCGTCTCGGCTATGCGATCCGGTTCGCCAGACACCACAGCCAAGTTTCGTGACATTCTCTTACCTCAGTCAGATGCGAGAACGTTCCCGTGCTTCGGGTCGAGGTTACCACCCTACTGGAGAAGATGTCCGAGATGTTCCTAGGGGCAAGGTCCTGCTCGTCGGTCTGGCCCTGTCTCCCTGTGGCTTAATGAAGATCGCAGAGGCTGCTCTGGTTCCCCCTAGGGACGACACGCCTCCCTGCTCGGCTGAGGTGCAGTGTGCAACGGGCAGGCAGTGTCGGGTATCCATTGTAGATACAGCAACTCGCACAATGCCTCCGTCTCCAGAGTCAGCAGGGGATGGTGTCCCAGCGGGCCACTTTCATCCAGACTGACCTTAATCAGACAGCCGATGTGCTCTCTTGACAGGTCACGATCCACAGAGAGTGGTGACTCCATCTCCGCGCCAGCCCAGTTGGGAACAGTTCGGGCGGGCACAGGTGGTCCTGTTGGCCTCCCCAGACCCTTCCCATTGCCCGTGTTGGCACTCCCTGACACTCCCTCATGGATGCCTTCACGCACAACTGTTCACGGGACAAGCGGAAGCGGAATAACTATAGGCATTCCATCCATCATTATGCACTGCGTGGTGGCAGGCTGGGTACTACCTGAGCACTTAGTGTACAGCTTTAACCGGACCTAGTGCTCCACACGTAGTAACCCCCCCACAAGGCGGTTCCGTCTGAGGAATCCTCATGAGCCGGCCCCCGAGTTGGCAGCCCATGACCTCCCCAAGGTGGGCCATGTAGGTGTCTCCACTAAAACTCCTCCTTGCGGAAGTGGTCTCCGTAGAGTGTTTCCTCAGTGAAGGAATAGCGCTACCCAGTGCTCCTTTACGGTGTCAGGCGGCCATGTCGCCTCTAGAGTAACAAGGCCACGCATGTACGGCCGATTGTAAGAGCCTCTTGTCGTGACCACAAGAATTGATGCCTTAGTACAACACTGGATGGTTACGGTTCGCGGAGACGCTAATTTTTTACGCGCCTAGGCTGGTCAGTGTCGTTCCGCTGAAAATCACAGCACAGTGGCGTTTTCAATATTGTGTAACTCTCGACATAACGTAGAGAGACCGACAGAAAGGGAACGTCTTGGTTACGTATGTAACCTCGGCTCCCTGATGGAGGGAACGAGACATTGTGTCCATCATGCCACAGGCACTGCGCCGGCCCACTGCAGCGAACGAGAGTGCCTCTCAGTTTCCTCAGCCCAAAAAGGTGAATGAATGGGCACCATTCGCCAAGTTCATTGGCCTTTTCAAAAGTATAATCGGAGATGATAGGTTCTCAAGTCAAACCACATTCTGTCAGTCTCGACACAACGTCTCGTTCCCTCCATCAGGGAACCGAGGTTACATACATAACCAAGATGTTGATGCTTCCTGGCCACAAAAAAACATGTACTGAAAATCTGAGATTTTGACATCCTAGCTGACAAGAAATAGGTTGTGTTGATATGTTTTATGCAAGATGTTTTAGCTTTACTTTTTTTTCAGGACTTTACTTTATTGACCTGATTAGCGACAGCTGTTGTGGTCTATGGTAGCAGGAAGCCACAGACAGACATTAGGAGTGTAATCTGTCTACTCTGGAAGGTTCTGACTGTTAAAACACAATTTCAGCAAGCAAAACCTAATTTATGGTGAAGACAAGACGACATCCAGAGCCCTAAATGAACGTCTGCTATGTAAATGTGATAGATGTCTACGTGGCAGGGGTGTGTGCATGTGAAAAACGCTTTGTAATAATCTTTACAAAAACCTCTGCTCTGGATATTAAACTGAAAAGTCTTCAGTCTGCTAAAAATACATTGGAGTAGTTAGCATTAACATTTAGCAGACCCTTTAAACCCGATAGTGAACTAATTAAAATCTATATTTATAAACACAATGAATGATTCTTCATTTATGAACCCCACATTCTCTGGATTATTTTATTCTATCCAGCATGAGCTGCAGATTTCGAATGTGGTTTTCATCTATAGCCTATTCACTCATATGTCTGTGACATGAAAAAACATATGATACGTTAAAAAACAACGTCAGATTGGCTGTGTGTGCACGCAAGTTAAACCCGCTTATGGCAGTTTAAACAGTCAGTAATATGTGATTGTACGACTTAAGTGGTCAAGTAAAACAGCTCGTGTGACATGCATTCTATGCTTATATTGTCACGTTGAAGATCATAAATCGTTTTAATAACGCCAGGTTGGTAATCCAAACCATTGCAGTCTGTCTGTCCTTACAATTTCAACATGGCTGCAGCGTGAAAGTAGTCTACATACTGGGCGAAAAAGAGTCATGAATAGTAGGTCTGAAACAAAGTATGCCAAAAACAGTAGGCGAGAAAAAACTGATTTTCATAATCTGAAGATGTTAGTCACCATGAGACAGAAGTTGCGATTGACTGTTCCGTTTTGCGACGTATATCTGAGTGCAACGGCTTCTGAAATTGGAAAACAAATGTAGGGCGGGGCTTTATTTTGCCCTTCCATTTGTGATTGTTTTGTTGTAAATTCCCATTTTCTTTCCTGTAGCTCAGTGGTAAGAGCGTGGCGTTAACAACGCCAAGGTCATAGGTTCGATCCCAGGCGATAGCACACACTTCGAAACAAATGTAAAGGATAATGCAATGTAAGTCACTTTGTATAAAAGCGTCTGCCAAATGCATAAATGTTAATGTAGGTTGTGCCTGGAGGGAAGGGCTAAAATGCCTGGCCATTGCACAGTCAGTATAGTCCTTCCTCTTTGTTGTTGCTTACGTCATGTGGTGAAGAGTTTTTGTTGAGAGGGGGAGAGGAGCTTCATGTTTTTGATTAAAGATTACAAGTGCAAATTAATTTTGAACTTGCAATTTGAGACCCGTTTTCAAAAGTTTGTATTTTCAGTCCCCCAAAACGCTGTTTTTGTTTAAATGAACCGCCAAAACTCCTGACAAGACTTACGTACTTTTGTGTTACATCGTGAAGCATGAGTGCTTCCTTAAGCATGTAATCTCACAAAAACAAGAACCAAAACAGTGAACTACAATGGAACTTGTGATTCTGTATGTTGCAAAAACAAAACATGAGAAGAGTAATTCAAAGATAGACTCCTCTCTTAGCTTTCACTGAAGTTACTCTATACAACAGCGCCTACATGGTTCATTCCTTCCAATCGTTCTGTGTGCTTTTTAAACACGTCTGTTGTCAGCCTATAAGCGTGAAAAGAGAGCATTGGAGAAACTGAGGAAGGAAGTAGGCTGTAACCAGAGGAAACTAAGAGAAACTCTGTGAGATCAGGACACGTTGTTTCTGTTGCTGATCGTAGGAGTCTTGGAGCGCCTGGCGCCGTCATAAACTTCTAGACAGAGAGATAGAGCTCATACTCTCACTTGTTCAAGTAAACAAAGAGTGTACTTCACTTAGCATGCACTTCACTTATGGCCTTGTGTTGCATTTATGTAGCACAGTCGATGCAAATGAGGTTATCTTGTGCGTCGTCATCTCAGCGTTGTGTACGGCCAACAATTATCACAATGGCATGCAAAAATAAATGGCTGTAATAGCGTGTATTCTGCTGTCGACCTCAAGAACCTTTTATTTTTCTTTAAATGAAAGAAAGACAAGCAGAGATGTGCAAACAGAGACAGAGAGATATGAAGATTACAAGTGTTTGCGTTCATCAGTAAACCTGCATAACCAGAGACAGGCGTGTCCTGTCAACAGTAATAGACATTGCGTGCATCTGTGACTCCGGGTGTTTACGTCAGTCGGTACAAAGACTCTATCTAATCTTGAGGAGAGAGACGAGAACAGACAGAGAAAGAGAGAGAGAGAGCGGAAGAAGGACGAGACTGGTGCCAGGGGCCCCGGGCTCCTCTCAGCTGAACTTAAGGAGAGAGGAAGCCAGAGAGATAGAGAAAGAGAAATAGAAAGGACGAGCAAGGGGGAAAGGAGACTTAAGAGAGGTGGAGAGACAGAGAAGAGAGAGTAAATCAATGGAGGAGATTTGAGACAGGAAGACTATGGCGTCAGTACAGGCTGGAGATAAGGGCTTCAGTTCCATACACAAACACACTTGTTCTCCCGGGCCGAGCAGCTACACATACTTTGTCAACTGACCAGACACCCGTAGGGCCTCTTTTCTGGTGTGTTTCAACAGCACTTATACACTGCTATACTGATTTTATGCTACTTTACTTCTCATGGTAAATTGTAATGTTTTTTGTTTGTTTGTTTGAAGTGAAGTTATCATCAGGTGCTTTCTGTTT
The DNA here is from genome assembly GCF_947034865.1 of Barbatula barbatula. NCBI lineage: Eukaryota > Metazoa > Chordata > Actinopteri > Cypriniformes > Nemacheilidae > Barbatula > Barbatula barbatula. The sequence continues at coordinate 18,356,983 of NC_136766.1, read as the reverse complement.
CGAAAAATTCTCTACATTCCTGTTAGCTTGTGATCTATAAAAGTGCGATTTTTCATTTTTAGTGAACTATCCCTTTAAACAAATGTCACACTGTGGTCAAAGTAGCAACAAAAGATTGGCTGAACTCACTTGTATTTCTTCCTCGAATCTGCGATGTGCACAAAGCTACAAGGTAAGGAAACACAGTCCCTGACTGAGAAACGTCTGAGTCTGGCCAGGGGTCAGAGGGACTTTTCCTCAGAGATAAAGTTTTAAAAGGAGATTTAAGACAAAAGTCACTTTCAGGAAAAGGCCCCTGCTTTGAAAGTAATGTTTTTGTGACATGTATAGTTTTTGCAGTAACAACAAAAACAAAGTCATGTGGCACAAACTTATCTTCCGGTAGACCTTTGCAAAGAATCAATAACTGTTGAATAGTTTTAATTGAATACAATATATATATATATATATATATATATATATATATATATATATATATATATATATATTCTATAATATCGAATCCTCAGTGGTAATATATGATTACCTAATAAATTCTGTTTAATAAAAAAAAAACACTAGCTGTATTTTGATACATTGAGGTACAAACTATTTCAGTATGACTCAAACCGCTGAAATGTCTTTGGACTGCTAATGAACATTGATCTGTGAGTAAACGGATCCTTTGGGGGTGTGGATGTCTTTTTGTGTACTGTATCATAACACAGAACATCCTGAATACAAAAGTGATTCAGAACAAAAATATCTCTTTTAATTCATAGTTATACTGACTTTTGCTGCAATGAATCATATTTGTAGTGACTAAAACAAGGCACAGAAAACTGGATGAAAATAGAACAGATTTACAATTCATAGAAAGATATACGACACAAAATATCTTATATTACACTGACAGTTGTGTCATTGAACTCATCTATTCTCTAGATCCACTACTTTTGGCCGGACTAATTCTCCTCTTTGGACTTCGATTTTTTACTTCTCTGATTGTTGTGCTATGGTGGTCGGGTGAATACCTGAGGAAGCTCTTCACTCCTTTTACTTACCGGCATCACGAGACCTTCCACACACACCCTGGTCATCAAAGTGATAAGACACACAGAGGTGTACATAGTAATTCTCTTTTACATGAACTTTCCTGCTGGTGGTTGGACATTTCGTATTTCTCCATTTTAGGAAGAACTTACAATGAATGTGGGAATCGGTGTGTTTGCTTGTGATTGTTAAAGGGAATGGGTGGGATGTGTTTACACTGGTTACTATACCATATATTGAATATCCAACGTTTGGCCAACCCTCCAACCAGCACATAATCATTTTTGAGAAAAATGTAAGCTCTCAGAGAGAAAAGAAGAAAGAGAGAGAGAGAGAGAGAGAGAGAGAGGGAGGGGGTGTGCTCATAGTGTGCTGAGTGCTTTTGAAAAAACGTGGTTTATATCTCAAGTAATTGCATGTGATTCTTCTTCTAACTTCAAAGCAAAGCAGCTCTGCAGCTCAGAGTTTGGAGACCAGACCACTACCAGATCATCTCCCGAATTCCTGTACCTGCCTGGTCTGGGTGAAGAAAACTGAATTTTAGCCTAAAAAGTGGGAAATACAGGAGAAAGGATTTTATTTCTAATGTAAATGAATGTAAATGTATCTTTAAATTTTTTGTTTTCTCTCATACCAAACTCTACCAAGACAACGTTCAATAATAAAAAATGTTTAGTTAACCTAAATATAAACGGATAGAAACTAAAATTACAACAGCAGTCGTACTGTGCTTGCAAGAAGAACATGCACAATCCAATTGTTTTTCAAAAAATCACTGGGTGGAGAACCTCACAAATCAGCCAATGACAACAGAAAATAAATGGTCTAGCATAACGTCTTTATTTAGACAAGCCACAGAAGCACTTAGCATTTAGAATTAGCTAAGCTGGCTGCATACACACACACACACACCACAGGTCGAGACATATCAATGACTCAATGACTCTGAATAAATACATTAATAAATGAGTTTGGTACTATTGGTTTGGCGTCTGTTCTCTGCTACTTCTTCATAGACCATCGCTATAAATAAAGCTCACAAAATGATTTATTTAGTATCTGAGGGTTTTCACCCTGCTTAACATCACACAACGAATGAAACCACTTTCTTTGTTCTCAGTTCTTTTTTATAGGTTAACCTTTATTTTTGCTGGCATCCATGAGCGGGCGCGCGCGTGCGCGAGAGAGAGAGAGCAGTATGTTCATCTCTGTAAGAGGTGTACATTGGGCAGCCTAAGGCATATGACAACATTTATCAATAGGTTTAAGACCAGTTGTACACAGAAATCCAAATAAGCTTAAAAAAACAGGGCTGACCCTTTCATTCTAACAATGTTGAACAAATTGTTGTAAAGATTACATCTATGAGATATACAGTAGGCTACCTAAACTCTTTGTCACATACAGTAAATATACGTGTTGGTAAAATATTCTCCATCGCTTCATTATGTTTTCATATTATGAAACTAAGATAATTTTTGTTTCCAAAAAATGGTGGCACTGGTAAGTCTCATGTGCCCGAGGTGGACTGTGCTCAGTTTTATTTACTGGACCCGTGTCTGACACACCACACACGCACACATGTACACACACATGAGCTCTAGATTACAGCTTCATGGTCCCTCTCACAGTCCATAGCAGGGATTGGCAATGACATGTGAATGCAGACCAGCTCTAATTTAAGCGTCCACATCCATACGCCCATAATGGGGTCAGTATAAGCGTATTTGGAGCAGGCAAGAGACTGCCCAGAGCTCTGTTTTTCATTGCGTTTATACAGCGGAATGATGTGTTAAAGAACTGTTAATTTTTAAGTTGTATTGAATTCCAATGACATGAAAGCATAACTCATAATTCATCACCAAATTCTGATAGGGATGTTCTTGTTGATGTTCCATTGGAAATATAGAGTCATTGAAAATCTTAACAGCATTAGATCAGGAATTTCATTCTAAGTTCAAGTGAGCAGATAAAACTAGGGGGTTTTGAGATGACCTGGTGCGGATCTGTGCAGCCTGGCAGAAGGGTAAGGCATGCCTGTTTTATTGAGCAAACCACTTTGGACTGTGTTTGATAGGATCAGGGGCTCAGTGGGTGGCGTGGGGCTGAGAACCGAGCCTTTTTAAAAGTCCTCGTGTTTTTTGGCCTTTTCTTTAGCCGGGCCTCAAAGCGGCCTGCACGCTGAAGAGAGAGGCTGAAATGTAAACATCCAAACATTCTCAAACCCTTTTGAAAGGCTGTTTTCCAGCCTCCACTCTTAATTGGAAACAGACATTGGCCTTCGATGCAGAGATGGAATTAAAGCTCAGACTATATAGGCCGTCTTAAAATGGGGACGCAAACCCACACAGAATCTTTGATGTGACGTCTCGCTAAGATTCATTTGGAAAGATCTTATCTGTGTGTCATCTGGGTTTCTGAATGTAACCATACAGTAAAGAATACTACAATTCAAGCAAATAAGAGGTTAGACAGTTACTGTATCTTTTTGTAGAATAGTATTATTCTCAACACTGTGTTTATCTTAATAAGCACCTCTCCACAGTTTACTTACAGTACAGTAGATCCCTTTGGAAGTTCTTTCAAGGTGTTTCAAGTAGTGTGGGGAATGATATTTAGCCTAAAGGTAATTACTTTTTTTCTAAACCTTTTAATGTCAGCTCAGACACACTTTGCATAGATGTAATTATTTTAATACTGTACAAATTGTATATTCTGCCCCCTAACTCTAAACCTAACCATCACACAATATTTTTTGCATTTTCACATTTCCGAATTAGCATAATATTGTTTGGTAAATAAGCCTTGGACCAGAAAAACATCTACAAGGGAAAAGACTGATATAACTATCTTTGTGGAGACATTTGGTCCCCCATACTCTAGGGGTTTACCAGTACACCACATACACATTTACTTATCTTTCTAAATAAGGACATTCTATAGACTATTAAAGTTGTTCACAGCTAACCTCTTAAAAATGAAGGTGCTTCACAATGCCATAGAGGAACCTTTTTTGTCTAAACGGTCCCATAAAGAACCTTTAACAACTGAAGAACCTTTCTGTTTCACAAAAGGTTCTTTATGGCGAAAAAAGATTTTCAGATTATAAAAAGGTAAGAAAGAGGTGGTTCTTCAAAGAGCCTTTTACTGGATGGTTCTTTGTGGAACCAAAAATGGTTCTTCTATGGCATCGCTGTGAAGAACCTTTTAAGCACCTTTATTTTTAAGAGTGAAGTTATAAATGCTAAAACCTTACACTGCAAAAATGTGTCTGTGTCGAAGTAGATTTCATGAAAATGTACCCTTACTACCCTTTTTGTGGTCCAGGGTCCCATATACGGTACACTACACCAAATTGGTACTACTGCCATAACTATTTTTTATACTGAGGTATTTTATTTATTTAGTTATATTCTATCACTCAGTCCTACTCTCATCCCTGAACCTCACCCTCACTCAAAATTCTTTGCAGATTTACATTTTTATTTATATGTAATTTGTTATGTTTATTAAGGTGATTGAATTCTATAAGCAGTTAGCATGTTCTCACAATGGTGTCATGTTTTCTTAAATTGCGAGTTAAGTTTCTTCCCCATAACATAGCTTAAAACGAAACACACACACACAACGCTTACAGAGTCATTACTGAGTGAGATGGTAGTGAGGCAGTCAGTCCTGGCACTACTGTAAAGCTGTTAGTGCTGGCTGAATGGAGGTGAGTGCACGGGAGGCCTAATTGGTCCAGTGTGTATTTGTTCGTATTTGTGAGCATTGGTGATAATTGTGGTTCACAGGTGGCCTCGCACAAGCCTGTCCAAGCTTTGAGTTCATATCAGGGCCTGGGACAAAAGATACAGATTCCAGAACTCTTTGTTATTTGGTGTAGACAATCCGTTGGCCTTTTTCTTCAGTTCCAAGGCCCAACTAGTCCCGAAAGTTAAATACTGCTCTCAATCTCACAATTAAGTAGATCACAAGTGCATGAAAAAATATATAAAACTATATTACCAGTAAAAGTAAAACTACAATGTTAAAATGTCTACTTATCGAGTGGAACATTACAGCAATCTCATAACAGCGGAAATATCCCAGAAAAAAGTCTTCTGATTCTTCCAATCAGATATTCTTTCATCTGATAATGGAGGAATTCCTTCAAACACAGATATGCCCTTAACATTGAGCATGCAGTCTCCCTAGGCATTTCCCTTCTTTGTTGACTAAAGAACCAAAAACATGTCGTAACAAGACGCCACACAGCAAAGCAGCATGTAGCGTCAAGATTTCCCTGATAATCATACTGAAATAGCTGGTCAGACATGAAGGCGTTCTCATTTAAGCCTTGCAGGCTATTTTCTGGTGAGATGATATGAATCGGCGTGCAACATAAACCAAGACCAATGAGTGAGAGTGCAAGAGAGAACATTGTGCATTGACAGAGTGATGTTGTGTTGCAAATCATTTCAAATGTGTTTAGCTAGCCCAAAATAATGCTTAGCAGCGAACATTCAAAAAGCGTCCATTTTACCACATTTTGCAATCTTTGAATGCATTCTTATTCTGCATGGTATTTCCACATTCTGTTATAGAATAGAATAACATGATGATTAAAAAAATTTTTTTTGGTTACCATTATCCGATGAAGATTGAGGGTTTGGTACGCTACTATGTTACGGAGTACTATAATCATGTTACATGAGAGAAAAGAATAAAGGTAAACAAATGGAGAACAGTTACGTGAGAGTTTCCTCAGCAGTGGAACGGTAAAACAAAAACGTGAGGTTACCGACGGTACTGCTAGTCTGGCTAACTATAAGACTGAATGAATGTAGATTTTTGGTTGTTGAGGTATGGGAAAGGGGATCCACTGACTGTAAAAAGCTGAACTGTGGGGTGTGTGTGTGTGTGTATTTTTTGCTTGGAGAGTGTATGGTTTTGTATATGTTTGTGTGTGGGATAGAACCTGAGGGCACAAGGAATGCTGTGTATGGGTGGTCAATTAGTTCAGCTGTGACCAACTGGCTTACAGCTAAGAAACACAGGACTTTTGCCATTCAACAAGCCACGCCACCACCGAAGCCAGACTCTGAGTATGTTTGTTTGTGTGTGTGCTACAGAGGGAAAGAGATTTGTGATGGCCTTCCAGCCCTGAGCTCCTCAAAAACACAAAATACACATTCTTTGTTTTCTGTTTAAATCATAGGACTAAAATGTTAGAGCGAAACAGCTGCTATCTGTCTATAGTTTTCCATTGCTTACACTTATTTTTGTGTTGGTCAGCATCATGTTTCACTAGCAGATTCTCCACGTATATCAGAGGGGCCTAACAGTTTTATGAATTGTATATACCCCACTATATTTTATTCTTATGTATTTGCAATTTTTTATGCATTTGGCATTGCCAAAATTTGTTCCAGAGCAACTTACATTGCATTATACTATACACACATCAGTGGAGTAAATGTAATTTGTTAATGTACTTTTTGACTTTATTTCTGTACTGAGGAATAAAGATATTAGCAACTTTTACTCTTTACTTGAGACATTCATGAATAAGTACATGTACTCTTTACTCCACTACATTTGTAATGACTAATGCAATTACACATTACATTTTGCATAGCCCCTAACTTTATCTGCAGCAGTGTATTTCTGGTACAGAAGAAGCAATACTGCCATTTACAGGGCATTGAATGTACTTTATCTTGTTTTGGGCCCTTACTTACTGAAACTTTACTTAACTTAAAATAAAAGTTATTAGGCTGTATTGGCAGCCAGTGCAATGATAACAGAATTGGGCTTATGTGGTCAAAGTTCGTTGATCTAGTGAGCAGTCTGGCTGCTGCTGAAGATCCCCCCAACAATGAATTTCAATAATCTATTCATGAGGTCATAAATGCATTAATACGTTTTCCAGTGTCTAAAGCTGAGAGCATTGGCCGCAGTTTAGAGATGTTACAGAGATGGAAGAATGCTGTCCGACACACATTTGAGATATGGCTATCTAACGACAGACTGCTATCTAGCAACACAACAAGGTTCTTAACTGTGGACGAAGACACAACGGAACAACCATCAAAGGAAATGTTGCACTCTACTTTTTTATTTTTACTGGCATCTGGTGTAATAATTAATACCTCTGTCTTGTAAGAGTTTAGCATAAGTAAGTTAATGGCCATCCAGTATTATTTTATTAACACAGCCAGTTAGCTTTGAAAAATGGGCGCTATCACTCTGTTTTGAAGAGATGTAAACCAGCATAGCAAAAGGAAATGTATTTTATGTTTCATGAAAACGTCTCCTAGAGGAAGCATGTAAAGTGAGAAAAGGATGGGCCCTAAAACGGATCCCTGTGGCACAAAACAAGTAAGGACTGCAGCCATAACTCATTTTGTAATTGTAAATGGGGCAGCACTAGTTCTTGTACTGGATATGTCAAAGGTTTGTTTGTAATTTACATAATCCCACCACCTTCTCTGTCAGAAATAATTTTAAACCAACTTGCATTCTTTCCACCCCTCCACTTCTCCTGCAGCTAATCAGTGGGTTCCGGCCCGTACTTCCAGACCGCTTTGGTGACCGTGAGAGAGATGTAACACAATGTCATCAGCCCGACGGGGAGACAGCAACTGTAGCTCCCACGGCCCACAGAAATACCTCACCGGCCTTTAGAGAGCACGTCCGCATGTGTCTTCGAGTCCAACACTGAGCTAAAGCCGGTGTGAATTCCTCAACGTATGATCAAATATACACCATTGAACTCCACAGCTGCTCTTTAAAGGATTTACATCATAGAAGAGAGTGCAAAGCAGTGAGCTCACAGCTCCTATAAGCATCCCATGTTAACGGATGCAATCCATCAGGGCATTGAGACGAAAATGTTTCTGGATGTTATGGGGCAGTAGGTATTCATTTTGGATCTCTATTTATAAAGTATTACAGTCCAATATTAAAATAAAACAGTAGAAACAATTATTTATTTGAAACCAGTGTTTTTCAGGATTTGAGAATGACAACGGGTATTGTTATTGTATTGGGGTGGTTGTGTGGTATGTGGTTATCTGAAAATGGTGATGGTTCTAATATGAAGTGTACAGGAAATATTAAATTCACAAGATATGACATTCACCACCAGAGGGCAGCATAACAATGATTCCTACAGCTCCTGAATCTGATCTCATCTTTGTCACACCTTGAAAACTGTGTTATTTTCGGTTAGACAATTTAAGCACAAACAAAGATATTTGTCTTTTTAAGCAGTTTATTACTAAAATAGTTTTTCTGTTGGGTTTATTTCACTCTTAGCTGGCATATTGTTTGTATAAGGAGCTGACAGATGTGGGTATTTTCCCAAAGTGGTTTTTCTTCAGTTAAAGCGGACTTTGCGAATCGAGCCAACAGTGCTGTTTTGAGCACCCCAGTCAGAGAAGTTGTTGTAGTCCTTTTTCTCCAGCACATAGTGTGCTCCTCGGTAGTTTGGCTCCTGGTACACCACCCAGCTGTGGTCACAGATGAGAAAAGTGATCAGCTTCATATGACTGATGCTTATCGGCAAACAACAGAATATATTCAAAACAGATTGAATAACATAAGTAAGCCTGTACTCACGTTCCGCCCATTACTCTGATGGAGGTGACTCTGTTGAGACTGTATCGACTCAGCAGGTTTGGGATGTCATCATGGAGCTCTGTCTTCTTGCCAGAGAATCCTACCCTTTCAAACAGCTGTGCACGGGGAGGGTTATTGTCCTAGACCACCACACCAACCCAAGCAGAGATTGTTACGTGTTCCAGTAAATTTGCAATCTGATAGTTGAAAAATACAAAGCTACTGCTGTTTTAGTCTTACCTGTTTCACTGCACGGACAGAGGAGATGTGGTCACCTTGAGCGCACCACTTTTCAGAGCAGTTGTACTCCCCCCGGTCAGACATGTCCCATATGTACTGACGACCCCTGAAGTTCTCATGTTCATAACCCACCCATCTGCACGTAAAACACACACGTGTTATGTTTAAATTAGTTCTTTTACATAATGAAAAAGTGATACAATTTTAAAATAAGCTCTTCTGTCTCATGTACTCACGCTCCACTCTCCACCTGCACAGAGTTGCATCTGTCAGAGAAATTCTTGTCACTGAGCTTATGACAATCAGAGGTCAGGTCCAGTCGCCGGCCGGCAAAGTTCCTCTGCTCGAAAAGAGTCACCTGACAAAACACCAGTTACTAGTATATCATTTGAATATACACTCATTTATACACTTAACCTAATGTTTGATAAGATTGATCAGTTTCAACCGATAGTTGTGTTAAACAAAGGCATTTTCTAGGTCAATCTAAACCAATGATTGAGTTCTTCCATATTTTACCACAGGTTCGAACAAACCAACATTTTGTCAAATGTAAAATCTACTTTAACTCTATGTTTAACTCTATGTATGTTTACTTTTCAAAACAAACACTTACCCTTCCACTGGACCCGTAGAAGGCACGTTGGAGCACAGACCCCAGCTTGCTAGAAAAAAAAGAGTCAAATACTTTCAGTGTATTTCAGGCATAAAATACTAGAACATTGGTATAAAAAACAATCAAACACTTTTTTGCACATTTTGCAAACAATACCATATTTACCGCTATATAAACTGTTTAGAATCATTTAAAATTATCTTCCACAGAGTTTGACATGATACAAATTGAACTTTATTTGTTCCAATTACAAGGTAAATGTACATTTGTGTAAATGTGGGTGTAGAACAAATCATTTCCTACACAAGTATATACGTTTTTGGTTTGTTTCAGTATTATTTGTCCTAACAGCATGAAAATGATCTTCCTTTCCACAAGTTTTTTATGCCTTTTTTCTATAATGATTACTACAGTCCCATTGGGAGATGCAGATTTGGTTGAAACTCCAACCGCAAATTTTGCCATTGCTCTTGCTTCCAAACTCACTTCAAACATACCTGGTTTGTTGGGCTAATCCGGGGACTTTAGTAAATATGTTCATGTCAGCTCATGGTGGCCACTACGATGGTCCTTAAATACAGCTGGTACATAGAAACAGGTTGTGCTAGAATGCTCATTCTGTTTCTGCTGTTCTCTCTGTACTCTGTCCCTGTATTGATATGCTAAACACAAACAATATGAAGTGTTTTGGTCAAAGCCTTATGTGCATAAAGACATGTAAATCCACTACACCTACAAAACATATCATTGGTGTAAAAGAACGCACATGTACAACACATACATTCTATACACACATACAGTATGAACATAAGAATAGCATTATACACACAGACACACGCAGCCAAAGAAAAAGGGTGCAGTGTCAATACTTTGTGAATCAATTCAGCATTTTTTTGCAATGTAATTTCAATGCATTTTGCATGTAGTAAATGTTTTCATGTTTAAATCGGGGCAGCTATAGAAACGTGTTTAAAGAAAGGTTTCTTGCTCACATTTATTGTAGCTCAGATCTCTCATGTTTTACACAACCACAATGTAGGTAAAAATGTCAAAATAGTGTCTAGGAAAAAACATTTTCAGTCAGGTTGCCTGGGATTTATATTTTATTAAACTGTAGATTTAAGAGCTGTAATCCTCAAACACATACATTACAAAAAACTAAAACATTATATTCAGACTATAATATCCCATGTGTCTTGTTTTGCAAAGACGTATTCTTTTACACAGCTGGAAACACGGCTGACTCTGAATAAATTCAAAAACGCTGTTGGTATGAAGACAACATGTGTACTTTAGTCACAGAATAAACGTATCCCAGTGCCTCCAACATCCAAAGCCAAAATGTTAATGAATCAACAACACCGACATCAACTTTGCTTACAGAGTTAAATCTACAATTCTATTAAACTTGTTAGGAGCAGCACTTTTCCCTTTCAGCCCATTGACTTTGAATAGCGGGTATTTGGACCTTTGTGTGGGTCATGGGGCATCTGTATGGAGCTGGGATCTACTAGATGTTTCGCTACTGTTTTGTGCCTGTGGCACTGGCAGCTTTGTGAGGATGACTGAAGTCCAGAAGTTTAGTTAACATTCTGGCATTTTGGGGTGGATTCCAGTCGAGACAAATGCTGGGCCTGGACCAGGTATACATGTATATGTGCTTGAGTTTGAATCTAGACTAAGAGAGAGAGAGAGAAAGGGTTGGAGGAGACAGAACGAAACTGCTGGTTCCTGCAAACAGAAGCAAGCGATTCCATCATCTTCACATCCTCTTCCCTTCACAATTTACATCTTATCTCTCTTCAGGATTCATATTTTTGGAGATGTCTTTCATACTGGCAGCTCTTGACAATCTGACTTATTTGTTGTCTCTGATAGTGTTTTGTGTCAGTGTGTCTAACAGTTGGCTGAAATGAGAGCTGACTCTCTGGGGCAGGAAAATATCTACACTTTTATGCATTTTTGGCTGATTGCTCATGGATTGCTAGCATCATTGATATGCCTCGGCTCCGAATGCTTTCAAAGCTGACCACTGCGAGTATGCTTATAACTTTTGAAATTAGAATAGGTATCACTTTACAATAAGTTTATATTTGTTAACCATGAGTAAATGCATTAGCTAACGTGAACAATACTTGTACAGCATTTATTCATCTTCGTTCATGTAAATTTCACAGGTTATTTGTAGATCTAAAGCTGTAACTGTTAACATTAGTTAATATGCACCATGAATAATTGTATTGACATTAAAAAACATTAACAAATATTAATTAATGAAGAAAACCTATATTGCTAATTGTGAGTTCATGTTAGTTAATGCATTTACTAATGATAACAAATACAACCTTATTGTAAAGTGTTACCTTAGAATAACTCACATAAAAGAATGTATTCTGTACCTTTTTGAGATTAACTGCAATTAGAATAGTCCGGGTCTGTGAAATCTTCAGAAGAGGTGAGAGGCTGTTTTAACTTGTTTAATGCTAGTACATTTAGTTTATTTGATCTGTGCAGGTTCTACTGGTGAAAATCGCAAACCCGTGAGAAGATGCCTCCATGCACTGTTCTGAGGATTTACCATACTTTGCTGTTGGCATTTTGCATTTTTGCTAGTGAAGACTTTGACTGGACCAGAAATGAAAAGGGCCCATTTACCTATGGCACATTTCCCTCAGGTAATGCATACTCTGAGGGAAAAAAAAGGAACAAATATTACAATACACAAAATTCTGAAAAAACAACCTGCTTATTCATATAATATTTGCCACACTAAACACTGTAAACAAACTGCAACTTTCAAAAAACGTTGTATGACAGAAAAAGACCAAAACCATGGAAAACCTGTAATTTTGTGTGAAAAAAACGTTTACTATACCGCATATATCTGCTGCCCCAGCTGTCAGAAAATTTACTTTTTTTCCATTTTTAAAATACTGTAGAAAATGGTCATTTACAAAAAAAGACTGCAAATTTATATGAAAATCATGTTATGGTATTTCCGCCGCCCAAGCTGCTGGAAAATTAGATTTTTTTACAGTGTAGTTAAAGTGTCCTTAGTGGTTAAAGCAGAACAAAAAGTAGTCCAGTCTAAACCAAGATTAAAATAACAGGGCATGTGTCCATGAACCTTTAGGATTCTCTTGGGGTGCTGGCAGCTCAGCATATCAAACAGAAGGGGCATGGGATAAAGATGGAAAAGGAAAGAGCATCTGGGATGTGTTCTCTCATAAAAAAGGAAAGATTCACCAAAATGACACTGGAGACTCATCATGTGAAGGCTACTACAAATTTAAGGTGAAATGATTTCCTGATCACACTCGGAAGAACAAACTATGCATGTAAACACATTTGTTCCAAAAAATATTCTATGTTTTAGGATGACATCACACTGATGAAAGATATGAAGCTGAACCATTATCTTTTTTCCATCTCCTGGCCAAGGATTCTGCCGAGTGGCATTAAGGGTAATTTAAATACTAATGCCAAAATAACAAAAACAAATTTGTTATCTAAAGTTTTTTTCTGATTTTCCCTTTAGATGAATACATCAATGAGAAAGGGATAGAGCATTATGATAACCTGATTAATATGCTACTAGAGAACAGAATCACACCAATTGTGACTCTCTACCACTGGGACTTACCTCGGGTAAAATAAACTATGACTCCATAATATAATATCATATACCACTGCAATAAAATTCTACTAAATGCATTAACAGGTTCTGGAAGAGAAATATGGAGGTTGGCAAAATGCAAGTATGGCCAACTACTTCAGTGATTTTGCCAACCTGTGCTTCGAGAGGTTTGGCAACCGAGTCAAATACTGGATAACCTTCAACAATCCTTGGGTATAAAATATTCGCTATTACAGTTCAAACTTGGACATGTACAGATATCAAATTAATTTTCATACAGTTCTGATGAAAGATCTTATCTGTGTTTGTAGTCTGTTGCAGTGGAGGGTTATGAGACTGGAGAACATGCTCCTGGTTTGAAGATGAGGGGTACTGGTGCATATAATGCTGCCCACAACATCCTCAAGGTTATCAAAATAACAAAAATCCAAAACATTATAATCTTATAACCATTGTGATTGCAAATCTCACAAAAATGATATGCGTATTTAGTAATGCAATCCACTGAATTGTCAATGTCTTTCTGACAGGCTCATGCTAAGGTCTGGCACACATACGACGCCCAATGGCGAAACAAGCAGAAAGGTAGACAAACGTCAGACAATAAACACAGCTGCTGCCTCGTCTAGGCACAAAAGATTGAAGCTGTTCTGAGAGTGTTCCTGTAATTTCAGGCATGGTGGGCATCTCCCTGTCGGCTGACTGGGGAGAACCAGTGGATGTGACCAATCAACGTGATATAGAAGCCGCTGAAAGATATGTCCAGTTCTACCTGGGCTGGTTTGCCACACCACTCTTTAATGGAGACTATCCTCAAATAATGAAAGACTACATAGGCAAGTGTCAAGTAAATACGAAAGCAACTTGATTAATCTATGGTCTGCCCTTTAGCTTGATGGTTTTCTGTCTTATTTCTGCAGCCAGAAAGAGTGCCCAGCAAGGTCTGAGTAGCTCTCGTCTGCCTACTTTCAGCCCTCAGGAGAAAAGTTACATAAGAGGCACCTGTGATTTTCTGGGCATCAGCCACTTCACCACTCGCTACATCACACAAAATAATTTTCCCTCTAACCGCGGAAACAGCTACTTCACTGACCGTGACCTCGCTGAGCTAGTGGACCCACACTGGCCTGACCCCGGATCAGAGTGGCTCTACTCTGTGCCATGGGGCTTCCGACGTCTGCTGAATTTTGTGAAGGTACTACGGTCAACCCTTGTTAAAATTCTATCATCAGTTCCAAACCTGTGTAAATGTTGTTGGTCTGCTGAACACATAGAACGATACTTTGAAGGATGTTTATAACCGAAGAGATCTGGGGCACTTTAGACTTACTAGTACAAAAAAAAACTATGGTAGTCAATAGTGCCCCAGACCTGTTTGGTTGCAAAGGTTCTTCAAAATGTCTTCTTTTTTGTTTAACAGAACAAACATTTTAATACAGTTTTGGAACAACTTGAGGGTGAGTAAATCATGACAGAATAAAAATGTTTGGGTAAACTATCCCTTTAAATTAGTTCCAGAAAGACGGCAGCCATCTGACCAAAATTTGTAAAATACAGCAAACAGAAAAGTTGTGTCTCCATTTTGTTTGATACTCAGACACAGTATGGAGACCCCATGATATACATAACAGGAAATGGAGTATCAGAGAAGATTATGTGCACAGATCTCTGTGATGACTGGAGAATCCAGTACTTCAGGGATTACATCAATGAAATGCTTAAAGGTCATAATTAATTAATATAGAAAATACTCAAATCTTCTCTAACCACTAAGTGTAACTATTTTGTTTTGCTTTTTATTCAGCGGTTAAAGGTGGCGTGAATGTGAAGGGATACACAGCTTGGTCACTGCTTGACAAATTTGAATGGGACGAGGGCTATTCTGAAAGATTTGGCATGTATTACGTGGACTTTGAGAGCAGATATAAACCCCGCTACCCTAAAGCATCCGTTCAGTACTACAAACGCATCATCAGCTCTAACGGTTTCCCCAACCAAATAGAAGTACGGCTTTGACATATGACATTTGAAATAGTGAGCAGGAAGTAATGTAACCTCATTTTAATGCTGAATGTTTGTTGCAGATTGAAAGCTGGAAAAGAAAAGCAATGGAAACATGCACCTCAAGCAACCAGCTCCTTGCGGAAGGTTAGTGAACCGCTGTGTCAACTTCGCTCAGCACAGGGCAGCACCGCTCTGGCCGGGGCAAATAAAAGAAAACTCTGTCCGTTTATAATCAACAGAAATATATAGCCTACAGAGGAAGGAAATTATAACGTAAGCTTCTAACAGGACTTTTCTTTTGTTTGCCCTTCCAGCTAGAATAAAATCTAAGGAAGATAAGAAACATGCAGATATGCCAAAGGTTTGGCCAGTGCGTGATGAAGTTTAGGTACAGAGATTAATTATTTGGTATTTTGGGGACTGCCATTATATATGTTTACATGCACAAATGTTCAGTTCTGTGCTTTGTTGCACAAGTGTTTTGCTGACATTGATGTTCACTTAATGCTTTATTAGTTTTCACTGAGGCTAGTTTGTTTTTGTCTTCTTCCAGATCCATTAATCAGCCACATGGAGATGGTCACGGAGATTGTCATCCCCACTGTGTGCACTCTCTGCATTCTGCTCAGTGCGGTTTTACTCATGTTTCTGCTGAGAACACGTATATAAAACACTATTTATTTAGTTATTTACTAATATTGAACATCATATGCAGAGATGTGTTTTCATGACACTGCAAATAAAATTTAATGCATTTGTGTTTATGAATTGTTGGACCGTGTAAGCCTTTCTGACGCAAATTTCTCAAGAGGACAAACTAATATTTTGTTAAAGATTTTGTAACTTTAAAAGCAATAAGCAATTTGCTAGCAACTATTGAAAAAAGAAGACACTAAATAAACTTGTTTGTAAAACCTCTCAAAGCAAAGTCTTGAGGTAATAAAATTATCCACAATCTTCAATCTTCCACATTGCTTTCAGGAACAACGTGTTTGAGACCTGTGCTTTTAATAACGTTTGAAACTCTGGCTTCAACATACCGCCTTTGAGCGTAATAATGTGTTGTTAGTAAATTGTGTTGTTGGGAATGTTGAAGTTCTACCTGAACTATATTCAGTCAGTCGGCGTCTGTAGAAAACAATGTTGATCCGGTAGGTGGCGTAAGTGGACTTACCGGTGTTTGCTTGCCCCCATCAATCTCCACAAGAAGAAGAAAATCCAGCGACGTGATTGGCAGAGGAAAAGCCGCGTTTAGATAGTTTGCTCCTCCTCGCGCTGATCGGAGCATTTTTGGAGAAAACACATTTGGTAAGTTTAAAATACGTACGTATTTCTCACAGAAAAGACCGTTCATTGTTTAGGTTTAATATCCTTGAGGGAAACTATTATTTCAGTTTTTTGTGTAATTTACAACAATAAAACAGGTCTAAACAATTCAAGATAACGACAAACAGAGCTTTAAATTGTATTTGTGTTGTTAACTCTTTACAGAATCTCCTGCACCATGCTTGGTCAATCAGAAAACAGTCTTCTTGACATCCCAGATTATGAGCACACTGAGGATGAGAAATACCCTCCTCTGCCTCCTCCATCATCACCGGGACAGAATGACTTTGAGGAGGGTCTTTTTGGCAACGCAGAGGGTGCGTTTCCCATTCCACACCATTATAAATGAAGGACGACTCCATTTCAATGGGATTAATTGTGTTTTGTATGTTTAGATTAGTAAACGCTCTTTTTTACCTTTACAGGTTTTTTACCTTTACCAAATAGTTTTTTACTAACCTAATGAAGTCTTAAACATTTGTTGAATATTCTCTAATGCTACATTATTCCCACTGTACATACATCATAACAAAACCCATCATTTAGGATTACATTAGTTTTCAACAGGCTTATGCAGCACAACCTATTCTGTTGTTATAGGAGAAGGAGAGGAAGGAGAAGTGTCCAAACTAGCAGAAGTGCCAATGGCGAAAAGAAGATCAGTTAAGAGGCCTCAGCCGAAACTGGATTCTAACAGGTATTCACATTGCTATTAATAGATGTTTGTTTAAACACCGAGATTATGATTTTCTATAGTGTTTATGATTTATCATCCCTTTCTTTAGGTTGATTTCTGAGAAAGGTCTTCCAGCTCTACGTACATTATTTGACAACGTTACCTTTAAAGGCAAAGGACATGAGGTAATGGGTAACCCTTGATATTGCTTTGCTGTATGATTTTATTATGGACCCGCGTGATATGAGAATACAGTTATCAATGCTCAGCGCCTTCCTGATGCTTTTTAATTCAGGCAGAGGATTTGAAGCTGCTACTGAAGAAAATGGAAAACTGGGCGCATAGACTTTATCCTAAACTGCAGTTTGAAGATTTCATTGAGAAAGTGGAGAGTTTGGGAGGAAAAAAAGAAGTTCAGGTAAGACTTGATATGTTTAAAAAATTCATTGTAATTTCATAAAGATGAAGCTCACTCCAGGGCTTTTTACACAGAATGCATTGCTCCTTTATGCCAGTGCTGTTTTAGATTCTTAGCTGTATGTACACATGCATTAGAAACTGGCTCCATAAGCACGAAATGACAAAACAATTTTAATTGTGTTGTAATAATAGTTTGTAACTTTTGCTATGATCAGTTATAAAACATGTCTAATTGGAATTCTTTATTGTTTCTCCATTAGACGTGTCTCAAACGAATTCGAATGGACATGCCGTTAACACACGAGGACTTTGTTGGTAATAATTTTAAATGTTGACTGCCTTACAGTAGAAGTGAAATCAGTAGATTCATCTGATGTGGTTCCATGACTTCCTACTTCCTTCAGAGGAGGCACAGGCTCCTGCACAGGAAGAGTTTGATCTAGGTGAAGATGTAAGTTTTCATGAAGATCCATTTGTCCATTCAACTCCTGCTCCAGTGTCTCTCACTGAGGAACAGCAGCGACGTATAGACCTCAACAAACAGCTTGCTCTGGAGAGAAGACTAGCACGGCAAAAGTTGGGTACGTATGGTGTCTCTTGAGGCTTTATATTGAGCCTCTGGTC
The DNA here is from genome assembly GCF_947034865.1 of Barbatula barbatula. Lineage (NCBI taxonomy): Eukaryota > Metazoa > Chordata > Actinopteri > Cypriniformes > Nemacheilidae > Barbatula > Barbatula barbatula. Next base: position 18,338,803 of record NC_136766.1, on the reverse strand, counting down.
TTAAGAATTAACCCTAAACCTGTGTAAGATGAGTTTTTATTATGATTTAGCTTCTGCTTTCTTTAAACACAATTGATTTACTCTGTTTTTTGTACGATTTTCCCAGCATCCTCTCAGAATTTAACCCAGGACGAAGCAGATGAACCTTCAACCAGTTCCTCAGGACTGTATGTTAGTCAAGAGAATCAGAGCGTTGAGCAGAGCACATCAAATAAAACTCCACTCAAACAAAAGCCAACTAAACCTCCCAGTTCTCCGTTATATGATAATGAATGTGCCAGCCCAGTTCCAAATGGCATAGATGATGATAGTAATTGAAAGCAAAGGTCCAAGAGCACCCCACCTATGGACCCTGCAAGAAGTCTGCAAAATAATTTTTGGTAATAGATAGTCTCTTCAACATCACTCCAAACAATATCAGCTGATGTTATACTTGCTTTACACATGTGACTTTGTATACAAAACATCATCTGCATTTCGGATGAATGTTTAGGGAAGAGTAATACCAACTCTTTCTAGAACTCTCGCCTTGCAAAGAGAGAAATTTCATTTTGAATCTTAACACATTGATCCTCCGTGAGGATTTTAAACTAGCTCAAGAAAAAACATGTTCAATTCCGTCATCTCAGATTCACAAGGAATCACATCCGTTCCTCAGATCTTAATATTCATTGCTTTCATTTATATTGTTGGCTGGAGTATCATCATACTGTCAAAATATAAAGATAACGGATGCAATTAGTCAAAAAGCGCTTTTGATGTTGACCATATATTTTGATTTAAGTCGTAGGTTTGTCCTTATATTGTACTGTTATTGTTTTTTTTTCAATAAAAGTTATTTTAATCAGTTTTTGTGATTTTATATTCTAAATAAAAGTGTTTGTAATAACCTTGCATATTTTAATGATGTCATGCAAATTGTGAGTCATCAGTAGTTGTGCGTTTAGTGGAGTTGTGAATCGACTGAACTTTAATACCACAGTACTGCACAGAGAACAATAAAAATGGAACTAGTACAATTTTAGTAATGGAAAAATACTATTTATTTCATTAAAAAAACGTCATGATCAAATCTCTTCATGTGCAAAATGTAAAGCATTATTAACCATCTAGAAAATAATCAGTTACACAATGGTTTCTCTAAAATATGTATTCCCATTTTATAATTAAAACCAAAGGGTAACACAACAGAGAATTTACTATTTTGCTATACTGATGGAGATTTTTATAAGTTTACACTCTAAATTCTTCAGTGGAATTTCTCACCCCATGTAAAAACCACTAAAACACCTTTCAATTGTGTCACTTGTGATCCTTTTAAACATGATATTGTTTATTTGTTTTAGTAAATACTGTATCTGCCACCACACCCTCAACAACATAATATTTACACAGAATGTGCTAATACTGGACATAGAAAAAGTGTTTATAATTCCTAAACATTATTGTTTTTTACAACAAATCCACATATAAACGAGATACGTCTGGATTAGAACTATTGTCCTGGGTTTCTTTCTGAGGACAGTGCACATCTGGACACATGGAATCGATCTTCAGTCCATGGCAGGTATCTCAAATCTACCCTAAAACTCTGCATATTATGTATTCAAGATATTATATCTAGGAAATACTGTCCGACACTATAAAGCTAAGATGATGTATTGCACATCTGTGCTTCTGTATTTGTGATCTGGCAGGCAGACAGATCCAGCAGGGCAAGCTCACTGATTTCTTGTAAAATAACATAAAGGTTTGGTGTTTTGCTCTGTCTAAACTGCCTTTCCTCCTTACTCAGTTTGGACTTTCTTTCCTTCTTCTCCTCAGCCTGAAGCGAGGCCTCTTCTGCCCAGCGGACGACTTCCTGAACAAGGTCAGAACGGCTGCGGCCAGCTGGCTGTGACTCGGGTTGCATGGCACGATGAGGCTTGCTGCTGATAAGCTCCAGACACAATGTGTCAGCATGGCAACCGGATGGTTTTACAGAAATACGAACCTACAAAGGATTTGACAAGAAAAATTATGATTTAAGAAAAATGTTATTGACAGAAATAAATTGAAGTTCAGTAATAATATGACTTGCTCAGGATGTACTCACCGTAACATGGTCAAATAGGTAAAATGTATGGGTTCCAGTGCTGGTGCGTGTGCTGATCTTATCAGGGTATCTTTGCAACGTCCCGGCATTCCACTCACACTTTCCATCCCCACTGATGCTGACCACTTGACCATCCCGATCCTTAAGGTATACCGCTCCCTTCAATCCATACCTGTGTGATAAATTTACATGAACAATTTTGCTTCATACTCTACAACCAATTTGAATCCATAAGCAGGTGGGTTACTGTGGTACGAAGATGAGAAATCCGTTCGCTCTGACAGCATAGATGACAGCATCAGCCACACAGCGTTCATCTGTGTGAGGGTCTTTGTCTCTAAAGTAGAGGCACTGGAAGAGCTCTGTGGATTGTTTCTGTGCATGCTGCGCTGCCTGTCATTCAAACAGAGAAACAGACATTACCATTTTACTGCAACTGTGCTATAGATGGGATTTATGGCCTTACTTACTCTGTTTTTATTGTTGATTTGTTGAGCCAGCTCCTCGAGTTCTCTGTTATCAGCTAAGGCCTTGTTAAGGGACCCTTCCTTCTCTAGCTGAATGGCAGCCATAAGGAGCCGATGCACTACTACATCAGCATAACGTCTGATTGGAGAAGTAAAGTGAGTGTATCGATCCAGAGCGAGACCTAAAAATGACACGAAAACAAGATTGATTAATGTTTATCCACTATTAATAAACATCTGGAATTTGTAGGAGTGGTGTAACAAAAGATCGGCGGTGAGTGAATGAATGGCATGTACCATAGTGATAGTACTGTTCTTCTGGACAGGCTCCTGTAGAGAAGTAAAGGGCATTAGACATTGCCTGGGTCGCCATAATTCTCAACAACCTGTTCACCAGGGGGTCGTGAGGGTCCATTGCCCTTTCCAAAGAATCAGCCAGAGCTCTGTTTGACCTAGTGTAAGAAAAGCATTTAATGTAAGATAATACTTCATAATACAATATAAAATTGTGGCCAAAATTGATGTCCAACTTGGAAAAATTTACATTTAAATATAATATTAAAGATGTATTAAAAGGCATGTTGAGTACAGTAGTTGTTAGGAGTTTGTTTTTGATTATTTTAGTGTTTGGCCCCTACTGTATATTTAAGGGTGATCGTTTTTATTTAAGTTATCTAGTTAGTCGATTTTGTTTCTTACTGTATTTACAGTATTAGCAGTATATCCTAAAATATTATTTAGCATTTTATATAAATAATACATACAATGTTAGAAAATACATATATATTAACGTATATACATTACTCTGCTTTCATGTTATTTTCCATAAATATTTTAACATTTAACATACATGTATTTTACAGTATATATACAAGATAAGGCATTTATTTTACCTTGTATCAATACTAAAGCCCCTGGCCTTCGCGCTATCAATCAAGTGATTAAAGTACTCTTGTTTGGGTGGTGGGTGATGACGCAGAAGCGCTTGGTGAGGAAAGTTCTCCTGTATCTTGCGTGCCACCCAGTGGTTGGCATAGATCATGCACTCGGCCACAGTCTCATGAACCTCTAGAGGCTGTTTGGGCACAAGGGCAATAATGTTCTTATCCTCATCCAGCTGAGCCCTCACTTCCACCCCTTCTAACTCCAGAGCACCTCCTTTATCCCTCTGTGCCCTGAGGTGTCTGGCAATCCTTGTCAGGGTCTCCAGGGCCTGCAAAAGTTCAGCCAGTTTCTGATCCCGCTGAGAGCCCTTCAGCTGGCTTAGTTCATGCACCTCAACCTCCTCTCCATTCAGCAGGCTCTGGGCAAGCTCATAGTGAAGCTGGTAGGATGAACGGATAAGAGTGCGACCGTACCAGACCTTACACACATCAAGAGAATTAGCATCCAGCTCCCACAGCACGCTCATGGCATATCTGTAACAGACAGAATATGCTTTGATCATTTAAAAGAGTACTCAAAGAATACCCCTTGAGTCATACCATTCAGGCCTTTGGAATCTCACACTCTATGTATTTCACACTTCACTACTTTAGGTTGTAGTAAGCAACAGATTTTTTGGTGCGGGGGGATATTAAGAGCACATGGCGGTCAATTTCTAGAAGGAGATAAATCGTGTAATAAGTAGATGAAGGGAGATTACTCACCGGTCCACTCCACCAAGGAGGGAGCACAGGTCTGCACTTAACACTGCCGGCAGCATGTCATACCTGCGGTCCGCCAGGTAGTAGGTGGTTGCCCTACGTTGAGAAAGATGGGCGATTCATCATTTAAGTTTAGATTTGGAGACTTACATAAATAATAAGAAACTTCAAGTAAACTACATGTTTCTGAATGAGTTGCCATGCTTTTAAAGGGAGGGTTCACAAAAATGTACATTAACTCACCCTCTTGTGATTTCAAACCTGTGTAGCCTTTTCTTTTGCAGAACACAAAAGAAGATATTTTGAAGAATGTTAGTAACCAAACCAAACAGCACTGGCCCCCATTCACTTCTATTGTATGGACACAAAACCAATGCAAGTCAATGGGTGCCTGTTAACAACATTCTTCACAACATCTTCATTTGTGTCCTGTAAAATAAACAAAGTCATACAGATTTGAAATGACAGGAGGGTGAGTAAATGATGCCAGAATTAAAATTTTTGGGTGAACTATCCCTTTAAAATATTTCATTATAGATATGAATTTAATTCAATAATTTTTTTAATACAATAAATAATATATGGTACCAAATTTTTGTCAAATGTGGCCAAAAAAGCATTTAGTTACATTTTTCATATCATGAATATATATCTGGTAAACTGAACAATTATTCTATAAATATTATACCATTATAATCTGGATGACTGATAAATCACTATACCTTGACTGTGCCTCTAAGTCTGTTAGAGAGCCTTCTTTAACAAAATGAGTGACATCTGCGATGTGAACACCTAGCTCTAAATGTTTTCCTCCTGGCAGAATTCGAACAGACAAGGTGTCATCCACATCCTCACAGCCCTTAGGATCAATACTGAACACCAAGTGAGTGTTTCTCAGGTCCCGTCTGGAGGACACCTCACTGCTGTCCATCTGCCACGGGTTCTCTTCTGTGTTAACTGGCATCTCACGCAACTAAAAAAACAACAAACATTATGATGCTGTGTTTTTCTATTGACATTAAGTGCAACAGCCATTTGGCATAACTCACCAATACATCTCTGTAGAACTTTTGGAGATTTACTTTATATTTCTTAATTTAAACATCTGTAGCTCATCTGATTTGGTTGATAATCTCACCTGGGCCTCTGAGAATGTAGACACATGGATGGAGTTCTCCAACAGAATGGTCTGAATCTCGGTCTCCAGCTCTCCTGGTTTACCCAGGACCCTCACACAGTGGCCATTTGGGTACATAGAAGTACTTTCCCACGAATCCAGACGCACAATAACTCTACAGTCCTTCACAAAAACAACATACATAATATATTTGAATTATGTGATTGTAATATTACATCACATATAAATCCTACTATTAGATATATACCATGATGTGTTTGAAAATACTAAGTTAGTCATCAACCTTCAATGCCTCGGCCTGCTGTGTGCTGATGCGGATTTTGGGGATTCGGTAGTCCCACGGGATAAGCAGGATCTTCTGTGAATTACGGCTCTGCGACTGCACCTCCTCAAGAGGAGGAAAACTTGCGACATAATCTCTCCAGTTTCTCTGCAGAATACCCACCACCCTGCCTAAATGGAAAAATGGCAGAAGCAGATAAGGCACATATTATATAGCTATCCATCTAGAATTCTGTGATTTTGGGACGTCAGGATTATGTATTAAATATTAGCATATCAAGTATGACCTGTGGGCATGGGCTGGCTCTGTGTGTCCTCCATCGTCCGCTCCTCCCCCTGACCCTCTGTTAGTGCCGTATTCCGGCCCTTCCATTCATTACGTGGCAAGAGTTCTACAACTACCATGTCTCCATGCACCGCCCGGTTACGATGCTTCACTCCGTTGACCAGCACATCACTGTTTAGCTCTAAACACAGGATTACACGAACAAGGCCAGGTAAAAAAAATGCCATGTGTGTTATTAATATTGAGAGGTTGTTATCTGGGAATAGGGAACCTGCAAATGTCCCGACTGGCCAATCAGAATCAAGCATTCCAACAAGCCTTGTGATAAATGTTTATTACAACCTGAATTCTTGTTAGTAGAGCCTTGATAACGGACGAAGGCTTCATGCTGGGCCCGATGTTTGTTCACACTCAGAATTCCCTTAAAAAAGTAGAAAGTGGATTGTATACAGTACATGAAGTTAAGCAACAACCAGAAAAGACCGGTAGTTTAACATAATCGGAAGATCTGTAAGTGAAACCACTTACCTGGATGTACCTGCCAGATTTAATGCCAGCCTCCAGCACCTCAGCGGGCAGATGTTCAGCATACACCTTCTCCGTTCCCTCGCTCTCTCGCTCCTGAAGTGTTTGAGCAATAGAGCTGTACAGCTCTTGAGCTGCCCGCAGGTCTGGACAGAAACTTGCCAGGTACTCCTACAGCAAAGATTAACAGGACCTCTATGATAGTCAAACACTACTGCCTACACATGAAATAGACAACACACACAGTACCTGAATTGAGATGATATACACTCCGCTGTTTTGGGCATTAAATTCTGAAATAGAATCACAATCTTCTGTAAGCATTACTACAGGCCTTAGTCCAGCCAGATGGTTATAGTACCAAACTGCTGCATTGTAGACACATCTGGAATAAAATAAACATTCATTTTATGAATGTGTCATTTTCGCGCATGAAATTATTTTGAGTCAGTGTTTTGACTTTCTGAAGTGTCTACAATAACCATGAGTATACTGTATGTATATGAGACTGTCATGCACGACAACATTTTACCTAATGAATACCAATATTATTTCGGAACTTCAAATCTCCTTTCATAAAAAATTATTTGACAACATACGGGGTGACTTGTTATACATCTAAAACTATACACTTTGTTGCTTTTTTTATTCTTGTAGTTATCAAGCCTGCAGCTTATATGAACTTATATAACACTGGGAGATTGTACAAAATATGTTTGTTCTTCTAACTGTTACATGACTTTTAAAATGAACTGGGTATAGATAAGAAAGTAAGCAGCACTTCCTTGAGTATACATCTCTAAACAACCCAAAACAGCAAATGTGTGGTTGAATATGTCTTGACAGGTTTCTTGAGGATTCACCTTGTATGCCATTTTTCCTGAGACTCTCCCTTGTTTCTGGGGCAGTAGCAGTTCTGCTGAAACTCATTGGCAAATAGCACACAATCATGGCGAGGGTCTTTAAGCAGAGCACGCAGTCTTTTGTAGTGCCTGTATGAGATAAGGATAACTTTTAAAATATGCAACATGGCAAACCTGTCCAATTGAGTCCAAGATGAGTATTCATTAAACATGCATGTTACTCGTGCAATTTAAGAATATCAGTAGTATAATAAAAGCTGTGATATGTATGGACCTGCGTCCACGGGTGTGCTGGTTGGCTGTCTGGGTGAACACGATCCCCTGCAGCTCCCTGAACTCCAGAATCTCCAGAAAATCCCGAACGACCCCCCCATCCGGAACCACATAGTGGGTCACATCACTGGATAGCACCTTTCCATCTAGTGGAGTACAAAAAGTCTTCTTTCTTTCAATTTTTTTGTCTATACACCCTGCTGACAGGCTTATGCTGGTCAGGCACTGTTCTTAGCCATGCTGTTAACTGATAAAGTTATACATACAGTATGGTATCTACTTAACCATACCAACATTAATATAATGTATTCATGTCTCACGATCTCTAAAATCTAATAATGTTTATTATAAATAGTATTTCCTACATCACAAATTCACATTTTTATTTTTACATTTTTAAGGAGACATTGACGACTTGGGAGCAAAAATTATGAAAAAACGAAGGCAAGACAAAAAGCGCAGCATATAACGTGAACCCCTTTAGTAAAGCATCTGTCAGGAAGCTGGTTGACAAAACGCTTAATATTTTGTGTACATTCGAGGCAGAGGGGGGATATTTTTAAGATTTGTTCAGTATTATATTTTGATGTTGATGTTCTTACCGTTGTGACAGCCCGCCTGACACAGTGAATTCCCACAAGGCACCTGTTCCCTCACATAATGCTCGCGGACCACACGAACCTTTCTGCCCTTTGAGCTTTTCAAATGTAAAATCTTTTCTGTTTTGATCATGTCTTCCGAAATAAACTACCTCAACAACCAGAGGCAAAACGCTTTCTTCGCTTTGTTTACTATGACGCGTGTATTATATTCAAAGGGCATGTGCGCCATCTACAGGAGTGGAGGAAACAACCGTTTAGCATTGAACTAGTGATCAAAGCGCTTCAAATATCATTACAAATATTTTGATTATACAATGATCTGATACTGAAACAGTGGTATGTTATTTTATTATTTATTATTCTAAAACGTATTCGTGATATTGATTCACTTTTACAATACCCTTTTATATTAATTCAATCCTTTGTAAACTATTTCAAAAAAATTATAGGCCCAGAAGAAAGTTAGTAGGGAATCCACCAGTTCATTCATACATCTTCTTACATACAGTACGTGAATTAGTTGTGACATACCATTTTGCTTATTTCGACATTCAGAAATCACATAGTTTTCACAAACTACAATATTAATGTCAAGACATTAGACCTTCAGATGAAAATAACACATAACATTAAAGGCATGACTATTTTGAACTTCAAAGAAATATTCTTGGTTCCTTTGTTTACGGTTCCTTCAGATAGGTATAAAAGACACCACAACAAAATTGTTTAATTGTGCACTTGTGTAAAATAATTTCATTTGGCAAAGATGAATCCTTTCTTCATTACATCCTTCTGTCTTCACATGAGTGTGAAATTAAATAAAGTGTCTTTGGCATCACAGATCTCTTCTTAGTTTCAACGGCCTTGTGGAAAGTTGGTCATCTGGATGTTGTCTCCTTGTAGTCCTGGATTGTAGTAACCAAAGTCCAGTGGCTCGCTATTATCCAGTCGGAGAACTTTGGTCAGATGAGAAAAAAAACAAAATAAATAAACACCTACACACTGTTCACATTGAAACCCTCACGATCATATTTCAACACAGACAGAAAATAAGAAGAAAGGAAAGCTTTGTATTACCTGGATCAGGTGAGATGTCTTCCACCAGTTTTCTGTGAGAGAAATCTCTTCTGTCCCTTCGATTAAGAACGAGAAATGCTGTCAAGGCAATGAGCCCAACAATAATCCCAACCACCAGGATGACACCCCATGCCTGGTTTTTCTTAGTGTCTAGAAACCCGTCTGAAGTAAAACCTGCATAGACATATTTGATGTTTAAAATAACAAATATAAGAGCTGCAATAACCAAAGATCCAAAATGATTAAACAAATGCTTAATCTAAAAACAAAACTGTACAGAGACACCCTCTTGCTCCAGTTAAATTCATGTTGATCAGAAAATTACAATAAACAATATAGACAGTGAAATCAGTTTGAAATCTCAATTGCGGTTTGGACTTTGTCAATGTCACATTGGTCCATGCATGACCTCAAAAGGAGCCCCTCCCAATATCTCTTGGGTGAACACCACTCTTATTGTCAGGGTGTCAGTAACTGGACACTCTGGCCCAGGGCAGGGGACAAACAAAGACCGAAACCCAATCCATTACAGAGGGACAGCAGCAAATATGGCTTTTAAACCCAAATTGAAAAGCTGGAAATGTGGGTTAGCTTGAGGGATGAAATTAAAAGATTTGTGTGCTTTGAAACTACGTGACCTGTGGAAAAGAACAGGGATATAATGCTTATGAAGAGTCAAAGCACTGTGACTGAGATTAAATTACTGTAATTCTATTTCTACTTTGATGTGATTTTTCTTGTTATTGTCATACTGCCACTTCGTACCTTTTACCAATTTACATTTTTTAACCTATTAATTAAAAAATATTTAAAAACAATACTCATATCAGAACCATACTTTCTGTAGCTCAGTGGTAAGAGCATTGTGTTAACAACGCAAGGTTGTGGGTTTGATCCCAGGGGATTGCAGATACCTATGCAAAATGTATAGGATAATGCTATGTAAGTCGCTTCGGATAAAAGCGTCTGCCAAATGCCTAAACGTAAATGTACTTTAATAAAAGGCTTTTGGGTGTCTCATTATGAATCAGCCATTAAATAACCTTTAAGGGATAGTTCACCCAAAGATAAAAATAAATGATCATGTCATCATGTATTTACCCTCTTGTTGTTCAAACCCTGTATATAACTCTTTCTTCTGTGAAACACAAAATAAGTATATTGAGAATAGATACAATTGATGTCAATGCAGACCAATGTTCTTTAAAATGCCTTTGTCTGTGACACGAGGGTGAGCAAGAAATGAAAGAACATCCATTTTGGGTGACCTATCCCTTTTATGACTTTATCATTTCAAACATTCTATACTTTAATGCCAGTTTGAAGTAATTAATGAGTCGAACCTTTTGCCAAATCGCCCCTGGTGTCAAAAGATCCATTTACATCTGTATCTGTATTCTCAAGTTCTGGGGCAGCAGTGGTGTCCATCTCAGGAATGGCAGGTGGAGTCACAAGCATTGTTGTACTGTATGCTGGTGGTTCAGATGGCTTCATGGTCGTCATGTTCTGCATGTTCTCTTGATCTTCATGAGCTTCTACCGTGGTGGTTGGGATCTCAGCAGGTACCTCTGAGGAGAAGTATCCAGAACCTGTTTCGTGATGGATGGTGTCTTCGGTGAAATTCTCTGGCTTTGGATCAGGATATGTGCCATTAAGATCGACTTGAGTGGTCTGGGTCGGCTCAGATGTGACGGTATTTGGTGCTGTCTCTTGTGTCTCTGTTTCATTGTGTTCTGCTGATGTTTCTGAGAGTTCAGAACTGGAATTAAGTGCGATTTGATGTGGTGTTGTAGTAGCAAGGCTCTCAGAACTTCCTTCATCTATCTCATTAGTAGGCAGCACGTCTGCTGCTAGCGGCATCGGTGTCGTAACTGCGGGATTCTGGTCCTGTTGTTTATTTTCAACATAAATGTAGCCAAATGGTTGTCCGTCATTTTCTGATCTGCTCTCGCTGTTCTGTGGTGTCACCTGTGTAGTCAAATTGCCTAAATCATTTTCTCCTGTTGGTTCAGTATTGGTCTCTTCTTCCAATGACTGTTCTCCATTGTCATTTTCAGGTATTGTATTATCAGGCATCTGGGTGGATACTTGTTGGAGGTTCTGAAGCAACAGAAGGAGCGTGAGCGTGATGCCCAGTGGCAACTTCATGTTTGGTTCCTCTGTCTGCCAAAACATCATGACATTAAGATATTATATGTGTTTATAGAAGGAACATTCATGCGTATTGTAATAAAAAACTCAAATAAAATAAAATTGTGCAAAGTTAAAGTTGCATTTAGTATTCTTTTATGTCTCTTACGGCAGCCGTCATTGACCGATACTGACAGATGGAATATCTCCAAAAGCTAACTTTACAGATGCCATTTACCGAAAATGTGTCATGTGCTACAATGTCACCCCCAATAGTTTGGCCAGTAGTTTGAACAAATCGTTTTTTAAAAATGCTGTGTAACTATGAAATCAAAGCTCAGAGGCGAAACCTCAAATGTCTCTTCTACTAAATGAAAGTTATTTTTACTGTAGTTCATTACTAGAAACTTGTGTTTAGAAACTTTGTTTTTATACTCCCATGACTCATTTCTAATGAAGTGTATCTAAGACCTCTTCATGTAACATACACCATTCAACCGTGACACTGAAATAAGCACACACTTTTCTGGGGTTGGTAAAAACAGATACTATTCTGAGGAAACTATTTCAAAGCAAATAAGAAAACAAAACAAAAACGATAAAGTCAAATACTAATAGAATACACGTTTTGAAGGTGTGCTACACCATTTAAGATGATAATGATGTTTAATTTATCTGTTTATTTATTTCTATAAATAATTATAATGAAAATAGTTGTGTGACACACCTAGACCTTTACGTATGACTACATGAGCATGCTCATTGCATTGATACTTCTCAGAAAATTCTTGTTGAGCCAGTTTTTCTTCTGTTGGCCATTATTGTTACCCACAAACAAAGCTTTATAACCAGTGTGATAATAATACCCCCACACCTCTTAAAAATGTTCTAAACAATCTAAAGATGTGTCCCGGAATTCAGATGAGCTAATCTGGCAAATTAAGAGAGTGTTTTTATTTATATTATTAATAATTGTGGAACATAAATGATAACTATTCATATTTGTTTAATTTGAATTAGTTTGATGTATATAGGCTGTTTATGGATTATTATTTTACATTGTATTGCTATATATTATAACAATTAATCATAATGCATTCAGAATTATGAGGCTATTTGAAATTTACTGTCGAAATCTTGAAGTGATTAGAAAGTTATAACACAATTTTAGACATGTTCTCTCTCTCTCTATCTGCGAAACATTCCTACAGCCATACAGTATATTCTAATCCTAGAATGTACTAGAACAGGTTTTCCCTTATTGAGTTTGTGGCATGACCCATGTAAACTAATGATGTACGTAGCAGAATGAAAGACAGAATTAAAATCAGAAAGAAAACATTGATTGTCTTAGAAGAAATGTAATGGCAAATTTGTTGACGATTCTGTGGTTAAGCTATTTGTTAGACAAATTTAGTTACACAGTTTACAAAGTAGTTCATTTGATAATGTGTGTAACATTATAATACAATCACATGTTAAGACATTATCATGAATCGTTCATTGAATTATTCATCAACATCCCCTTTCTTATTCTTATTGTTCCAAACTCTGATGGGGATAAACATTTCAATACATCACTGACATCTAATACCAGTTCTCCATTTTACAACAAACAAAACCTGTTTAATTTTTAAGAAAGGATGCATGTGAATCAGGTCTCTATGTACTTAAGTTTAAAATTGTGTACCTACCTATGTTCTTTCTGATAAGCCTCGGTGAGATGATCGAGGAAGGTTAAACTAGGACCGTGTGAGAGATCAGAGAATATGCATTCAAACACAAGAGGTAAAGGGAGGGACCTATCTGGCTAGTGGTTATCCGGGAACTGGCCTTACCTGAATTTGCACCTGCAAACCACACCTCTGCATCAGAGTTCCTTGACGCAAACAACCAACAATGCAGAGATGTGCGTCAGTTTAAACAGCATGTCGTGCTCTTATTCATGTGTCAGTCAAACACACCTTCTCACTGTACACAGGTTTATCCTGGAGCGGGTTCAAAAGTAAGAAGGTTTTGATATGGTTAAACAGCTAAAATTCCCTGTAGGGAGGAGCACCTGTCGCGCTGGGCCTCAGAGAATTCCACCCGTGCACCATCACCATGGCAACGCATAGTGCAGATCTGCTTTCCTTCTTTAAAACATTATCCAGTCGCAAACGACACATGCTTTTCTCACGTGACTGATGAGCCTGGGCTCATTAGGATGTGTTTTGTCATAGTTGGGTCATGGGATGCATTTTGACAGTGACATATACATAGATGATGGCACTCTTACACCAAGGTTATTATAGTTTACAGCACATAAAAATAAAAGTATTACAATGTTTATGTAAATTGAAATAAAACAAAATATTTGCCTAAATATTATTTAAAAAACAAACTTAAATAATAAAATAAAATAAAATAAAATAAAATAAAATAAAATAAAATAAAATAAAATAAAATAAAATAAAATAAAATAAAATAATAAAATAAAATAAAATAAAATAAAATAAAATAAAATAAAATAAAATAAAATAAAATAAAATAAAATAAAATAAAATAAAATAAAATAAAATAAAATAAAATAAAATAAAAGCATAACTATGTACATGACCAACATATCTGTTTAGCCTACATTTTGCAGTGTTTGAAAGGTTTTCAAATGAAAATACAAAAATAACTTGATTAAAACATTTAACAAAAATGAAAGTTCCCAAATGACTTGTGCTTCCACACTGTCCCAGCAGATGGCAGATTTGCTTTAATTTCAGTTTTTGTCTTGATGGTTGCCATTGCATGCTTATTCATACAATACTGAGGGCAGAAAATGGCAAAGAACCTGACTTTGCTGGAGTTTTTGTACACCTATAAAAACTGTTGTTTTAAACTGAAACCATTTTTGGGAGCAGAATTTTAACTTACAGCATAATGTGCACGGCCACAAATTAAAAATAAAGTAATTAAATAATTTAAATCCAATTAGTGTCCTACAATAAAAGAAGTGGACAGGTATAGAAACTAACCAACATCAACATTTGCTGTTGCTTCTTTCTATCAGTTTCTCCAGTTTAACACTTTATAGGGGCATTGGGAAACTCTGTTTGCAAAAGGATCTTATTTAAAATTAAATTGAGCCATAAACTGACTCTGAAGAACAAAGCTTGATACCCACAGGCCAGACAATTAAACAACGGGACATCAAACCAAGTTCTGACTTCACAAAAACACACATTGCATTTATAGACAGCTGGATAAGACTGAATAAAATATTATGTGAACATTGTCATGCATGACAGTGTCCTAGCAGAGTGAGCAGACAAGGTCTTTGTTGACCCAATAACAGTTAAATTATGTAATCTGTCGGGACAGGGTTCTTTTTTATTAACTCATTTGCAAGTTTAGAGCTCAGTGCGGGGACCTGTGAACTGAATCTGACTGGAGGAGGCTGATGAATGGGGAGTTTTACTCAAATGTCAAATATTGTGAATGATTACAGAGACAGATGAAATACAATTCTGACCACTGAAGGAGCACAAACATAGTTTTCCTAAAGTAATTATTTATTCTGCTGGAAGAACAAAAACAAACAATTTTAATCAGTGCAGAGCCAGAACATTCCCTCAGGACTGATAACAGTTCAGCTGCTTTCCTTAAAGATTTAATGGCAGTCAAAAAAACATATAAAATAGGATTTTAGATGAGTGAAACATAACAATGTTTGTTCTATCAATGTTCTAATAAATTCACATTTACACAATCCACTTTTTGAATAAAACAATATTTATTCACGTTGTGTTTTTGCTTCATATGGCAGGGAACAATATAAGTGGCCCAACCAAACATTCAATTGCAACTTTTGCTTCTATGAGATTCTTGGATTTAGACAGAAAAGGGAAATATTTAATGTGAAATTACATCTGCATCTGAATCAAAGCATGTGCGATGAAGATTAATGTAAACGTTTTTAAAAAGTTTTTATATTTGAATCCCTGCACAACATTTACACAAAGAGATTATATACAGTATCTACAAAACATGAAGGGTTGTGATATTTTCAAAAGTTAACCTGTCACACACTTCTGACCAACACATTTTTAATAGAGCACAGAAGGACACACAAAGGTGAATTCGAGCTGGAATCTTCCTGGCCAACCATACGAACCTACTCCACAGGTCTTTCCTTTTCTCTTTCTTTCTCCCTTTCCTTCATTTTTTCAACCGTTTAACAGCTGCTTTTTCGTTTATCACACTATTACATAAACCCTAAAAATATGTGGGAGTGGAGTTTGGCCGCTTGGTCACAGACCATCTGAGATGAAGGATTATAAAACAGCAATCTTCTACCTTAGCTCAGAAAGAACAAGTCCAAATGACCACAACGAACTGGTTTACAGTAATAGCTTTTTTTTCACTACACAATATGGCTGCAAATCTCAGTGACATGCCAACCTGATCTCAAAGGAATTTGATTTACCCTTTTACAAGGTGGCTATTTTGTGAAACAAATAAAAACTTAAATGTTACCGAAAACAACAATACTGTAGCTCCCCCCCTAACCCCATCTCTAAACCTAATGTCACAAATTGTAATAAAATGTAGGTATGAAATTGTACGAATTCATGCGAATTATCCAAAATTAGCGACCACATAAAACAGTTACGTGCTTGCCATTAGATTGGGTTGGAAATGCTTCCATAGATAAACTACATTAGTACAAAATGATCAGTGGCTGTTTGTGTCAAAGAACATTACATTAGACTTTTAATATATTATATAATATATGATATTATAATACATTATGAATTGAATCAATGAACAGCAATGCCATTGTGATTTTGAGTTAAAGCGCTCTCAGCGTTTTTAACCAGATATGTTGTGCACATGGATGTGGTTTTCAAGAAGTATTTATTCCACGGAAAACAAATCTATCAAAACAGACACGTTATGGCATCACTGTTGAGTGACTGAGACTAAGAACAGGGCTCAGAGCTGAGAATAACAACTGCTCACCACCCCCTGGTACATGTGACTGCAGGCCAGCGGAGAAAGAGATAGAAAGACAGACAGACCGAGTCTGGAGGAATTAAAAAGGGATAAAGAAAAGACAGACAGAATCCAGGTCTAAAATGCTCCCAGATTTGGAGGAAAGACAGAGAGAGATAATAAGACAGAGAGACCTTCCTCAGACATGAGCTCATCATCCTGTCTTTTGTTTCAGTGCTCATGTGTTGTTCCTCGAGGAGGCCAATACACATATTTTTCAAACTTGGAGGACTGCTGTGTAGTTTAGATGGAGGGAAAGTGCGATACTACATTACTCCTTGAATATCAATAATCTGAACACGAGATTGCATGAAGGAACACAAACTTCTGAGGAACTAGGTCACTTGGATACATTTCGTCATCGGTTTTCTCCAGCAGTTTGTTTTCAGCTATTTTCTCAGTTAAACCATAACACATACAGATGCAAACTCCATTGTTAACATAAAACATTGATCGTAATGAAATCAATGACAATTATTAATAACTCGTCTATTGCTTCACATGCTTATTTTATTCAAACCTTCATCTGTCATTCCATCTAACAGTGAGACAGTGATTCACAAGAAGTGATTCAAAAGAAGTGCAGTTAGACTGTTAGTATACAAAATGTACAGTTTGAGAGAAGTAATAGTAACACATTACTACATCATCAGTTTATATAGAAATATCATTACCAAGTAGATTCAAACTTTTTTTAACTATGTGAAGTTCCATCAGCTTTTGTATGTCAGCGCCTTGCAGCATAGAAGTTATTGAAAATGTTTTCAATTGATGTTACAGCAGTCATGTGTTGTACCTATAAACAAATATGACTTCTGAGAGCTGTTTACTTTTAGTTTATTGCATTAGGCATAAAGGTCATTTGTGGTCTAGTATTATAGTTTGTGTGAGAATTACAGTCATAATTTATTGTGTACAATAAATGCTGCATATTTTGCAAGGTTTATACCATTGACCAGAGAGCCCATGAGAAATGGGATCTTCGTTGGGTTTTTACATTGGCACATAATTCACGTCACACCCAGACGTGTTGTGTAATAACAATAGCTTTTTAATCAAATGCAGTCACACACACACCAAAATTCATCATGTACAAATGAAAACCATCTTACTGTCAGCTTTATTTTAATAAAGTGTGACAGATATTTATACGCTCTGATGCGTTACCTCTCAGTGCATTTAAGAGGAATGTGAAATGTAATTAGATAGAAATGAGCTCTGTTTAGTTCTGTATTGTCATTAGGGGCTCTGATTTAAAATTCTCTCAGCTGTCTGGCACTGCCGTATTAGTCCCAGCTCACGGGCGGCCAACATAACATCACCGTTCTGTATTTTGTGACACACTACAATGAATAAGCATTACGTTTCTACATTTGTGCATTTGGCAGACTTCAACGTCAAAGCAACTTACAGTACATTATACAGTGCGATGAATTTTCAAGGTTTGCTAGGATGAAACCCATTACTGATAATGCAATGATACTGAGTTTATTTAAGAGAACAGAATGAATGGTATAGTCTTCCTAGTTTTAATTAAATCCGCCTAGATTTTTGTGTTCCTTAGGTTCAATTGTTAGCGAATAGAGTTCAGTTCACAGGGATTGAAAGCATAAAATGCATTAATGTGAATGTTACACTTGATCAAAGGACCCCTTACTAACATAAGATGAGAATAATAACCCAATTAGTAAATATATTTTTGTCTGCAACAATGCCACATTGACATCTTAAATATTCATTCCACTGTGAACACTGACTCTTCTTGAGCACTTAACCGACCAGCAGTAGACCAACTTTGTGTAAATATTTGCTGTTTTTTCATCAGCTCCCCATGCTGGCAATATGGCTATTTTCTCACAGCATGGAGGACATGGTGCGGCGCGGCTTGCCTTAGTCTGGCCATGTTTTGGGCACAATGAGGGCTTTTATGGACCTCAATCGAGGTGAGACAGAGCTGCTTCTGCGGCAGAACTCCTGGCTGATGCACCGAGGTTTAACTCCACCACAGCTATTCCTGTTGAGTGTGATCCAGCCATCACTCCACCAGAGAAAGCCCAGCGTGGACCCACCGGTGGCTGCCAACTGCTTCAATTCTCCCAACACTTACGGCATATGGAAGGCATGTGTGATCCTTGTGTGAGATACAAAGAGTCCCTCTGGCCTTGAACCGTTTCCACTGTTTGAATATTTTGAACACTCAGTCACAATGATATTGAAGTGTAATGTAGGCCTACGGTCTGCTTAACTCCCTTTTTCTTTCCGGGTGCCACGCCAGATTAAATGGACACAATATTACTGCATAATTGCCTGTTTCAAAAACTTTGTAATGCTGACATCACTCTGTGTTTTTCTTTCCTTCTGTTCTGTTCAGCATGAGATCCTTGACTGGATCCAGAGTGAGTTAAAATGTATAATCCCTCGTAACGTTTTCACAGCGTGATGTAGTAAATGGCTGTTCACCAGCACAAAACTACACGCTTTTAAGCACTGATCTATTTTCACTGGGTGAAATAGAAAATAATGTGTGACATGTCAAGTCAAGTCAACTTTATTGATTTAAATTCCTATATGCAGTGTTAATTAAATAAAACTTTAAAATTCTATCAGCCCCCCCCCAGCCAAACAGCCATATTCGTGAGGCTGCTTTTCTCCTTTTTGTTTAAATAGCTGAAGGAAAGCTGTTTCAGTGATAATTGGTTAGGAGAGTATATTACTTATATTAAAGCGTGCTATTTTCTTCCTGATTTACATTAATCAAATTTTCCTCTTTTTGATTTGTATTTGATTGTAGAATGGTATGTTCTAGTGCTTAACCTGGTGAACCTGGTCTATTTAAGTCAGTCTCTCTTAGACACTCCAGAGAGAGAGGAGGGTGCCAGTGTGTTATACCTAGTGTCGGATTGCTACTACAGCAGATGTTCATAGTCAGTTTGAACCAGTGGGTACCTGAAGCCGCAATGTACAGTTATGTTATTTCATGCAGATAAACATATTTCTCCAACACCCAATTTTTATAGTCACCACAATCCTTTTTTATTAAAATTAAAGGTTAAATATTAATGGTGGCTAATATTTTCATCATAACTCTCAAATTATCTTGCTAATGGTTGTCACCCACACTTTACAAGTGTTTAGGCTAGAAAAGAGATTTTCACATGAACTAAAAAAGATGACTAAAAGACATCTGAGAGGAAGACAATCTATTACCACTGACAGTTTTTTCAAACAAAACGAACATTTATTTCATTCTCTTTCTTTTTCAAAGCGTTTACTTCACTTTCCACACATTTGTCACGGGAGCATGAACTCCCTCTCATGCACACACAAATACGTACATAAGCATGGACATTTTATTTCAGAGGTTTGAATTTCTTCACAAAATGAATAACACTTCTCAAAGGAGTCTTGATACACCATGACAGAGAGTTGACATGCTATAATGCAAATAATTGCGGTCTAACTGTCATGTGGAAAATAAGTTAATCGTTATTCCTTAAGATTGTATCTTAAGAAAGGGGGGATGCAGTCCAAAATGTCTCCAAGTGAGATGTTTAACATAAAGGCAACACACAACTTCTTATAATCAAACCCTTTTTTGTCCTTAGTCTCCTTGACAGCAGTTACCTTTGTTTGTTGTTATGGTGAGATCATGAATGTTGTCATTGCATTTAAGCATGGAGAAATTACATATCATTTATTGATTGATTATTCAATTATAAAAAAACAGTGAAATAAATTCTTGACCAAGATCACAAGATCTGACCTCACTTCTTTCTTTTTAAATATGTTTTTTCAAGAATCAGCACATTGTTTGTGTATTTATTTAATTAAAAGTTATTTTATGTTCGCCGGTTCCCGTCTCCTTCCTTCCCTTTCATGGATCTTGTTCCATAATTATTCCTTGTGCAGAGTAATATATGGAAATGAAAACAAACGAAACGGAATCTTGTGAAATTCTCACTCAAGGCTTTAATAGTTACATAAATGGAGTATTTAAAAAGGACCATACGTTTTTTACTTTCTGGTAAAAATGCCATATAAGATTTAATAAGTTACACTTTTAAAAATACATTAATAAATAAATAGAGCTTATTTATTAATCATTATTAATAAATAAATAATGCTCCATCATTCCATTTTCCACAGGTCATGGTGATGAATGGAGCACAGAGGACCCTCCTGCGTGTAAAAAAACTGAAAATATCCTTTCTGCCAAACAGATCATCATTAACTGTCTTATCCGTATGTGTGTTGTTGTCTTTGCTTCTCACACTTTTTATGCTCACACCTTTCAGTCTCTGTTTTATCATTGTTTTTTATATTTTCCTACTAGTTGAGACGACATGCTTTAGAGTAGTCCAGAGGGAACAAAGCATTGCTCTCTCTCTCTTTTCCATTCATTATGACAGTATATGAATCCTCCCTGATTCAGTGTACAGATATTGCTGTGCTTCCTATTGACTAATACGTTAATTTAATTCACAAACACTAAAGTATTTCCAAGGAAGCTTTGAGAGAATTACACGTCAGAAATGTCTGTTAAAAAGTTTAGTATTTTAAATTCAAAATCACAATTGTGAAAAGATAATATGAAAATTAAATAGGTGCATCGCGTGAGGAAAAGAGTTTTTACACACACTCAAAATAAACCTTTTTTATTACATTGACTTTTTTATGGATATGTTATTTAATCATAAGTAATCCATTTGTGTCTCTGGCACAAATCACATTGAAGATGTTGCAGATATTGGTCTGAATTACATTTTGTGTGTCTGTTCATTCTTTAATAAATTCCACAATCCATGTGACTAATCGCTTTTCCTCTTCCAGATCCATGATGCAAAATTAAATTATCCTAAATTAATGAATTAACGAGGGGAAAAATAAAAGGAACAGCGCAGAACCATTTTTTCCAGGTCCACATGTTTATCTTATTAGATTTGGTGGTTCTTTCTAAACACAAACATCCCGATCCTTATATGGTACAAGCTCTTTGGGATTCTACCAAATTCAGTGAAGAGGTACATTTGCTTATTCTTTATTGTATATCGATTTACTGTTTGGAAACCATGCAATGCGAGGCCTTTTAGCACCATGCAGTTTTTTTATGGGAATAAACATAGCATAATCTTTTTTCATAGGTGAATAGAGACTCTTAGTAATGGAAGAAATTTTTCCTGTGGTGTTGGTTTGTGCTGTGTTGTTCACGTGTCATTCTGAAATTATGGAAAGGCTGACAAATGGATGATGAGGGAGCTTTACACATGAAATGGTACTTGCACTGGACATACACTTCTGCCCTTAGCATACTGTATGATAGTCATACACTAAACACATTTAACATTCAACGTATGCGACTTGACCATGGATAAATATTGAATGAAGTAATAACCATACTGTCTCTATAAACGTCTAACTCCGAAAAGAAGCTTTCTTTTTTGCAGGACTAAAATATATATGTGTACATTAGACTCGAGAATGTTTCCATATGGAAAATGTATAAATGAATAAAGAGGTTGTGAGGGAAGCAGTTTTCCACAAAACAGCTGGAAAATCTCTTCTGCACTTCTTCAACAAACAACTCCAATTCCTTAGATTCTCCCTGAAGAGATTTGCACCTTGTTCCATTGCCTGCCTGAGTACTGTGTGAAGCAGATCTGTATCATGTTAGATATTTATATAATTTCTGCTTAGAATGAAACACATTTTCTCCTGCTTATTAATTCACATTCCTGTCTCAGCCCATTTAACATGGCAGTTCCTTAAAGGGGTAGTTTAGGAGTAGCACTCAAAAAAAAATTCCATAATTTGTTCACTCTCATGTCATTCCAAACCATTTATGACTTTTTCTACTGCGGAACACAAAAGAAGATTGAAGATGATAAAAAACATTAAAGGTACAGTGTATGAATTTACAACGACATCTAGCGGTGAGGTTTCGAATTGCAAGCAACAGTTCACCCCTCACCCCTCCTTTAATTTAAGAACGTTGCCAGTTGTTGTCTTAGTTTCTGTAATGAAGTGTCGGATGCAGCAGGATCCATTTGCAGCTTTATTTGGAACAATCAAACAGGCAAGGTAAATCAGGGACAGACAGAACAACGGAGATAATCCCAGAGCCAAAGTGAGTCACAGGCAGGGGTCGAGGCAGGAAGAGAGCAAGCAGGGGTCGATATAACAATCCGGGTCGATATAACAATCCGGGTCGATATAACAATCCGGGTCGATATAACAATCCGGGTCGATATAACAATCCGGGTCGATATAACAATCCGGGTCGATATAACAATCCGGGTCGATATAACAATCCGGGTCGATGCAGGTAGCTCAGAAATTGTACACCGGGGCAAATGCAATACTTCGCGACGAACTGACGGTAAGCGGGGCTTATATGGATGGGTGTAGATTAGCTGCAGGTGTGCATGCAATCAGTCCCAGGTGAATGGCATGATGGGATGTTGAGTTTGAGCCGGTTAATATACTGGTGAGTTTGTCCTACAGTGTTGGAGAGGAGGTGGAGAGGAAGCCTGCTCTGTAACAGTTGCACTATTTTTTATTAAATGACAAGAATTTTTTTAGAGTCTCTGAGAGGTTTATTTAGTTTATGGGTGATTAATACAATAATACTTGCTTCCAGAGATCAGCATGGCTCCCAGCATTGCGTCATAAGACTTTATAAAATAAATGGGCTCATCAATCTAGAAGTTTATGGAACTGGGCAGTAGCTATCAGAAAGGCTAGTGTTAGGTCACCGTTGGACAGAGTTCCTGGAACATGTGTATGTGATAAAGCAAAATCATTAAAGGACCAAAGGACTCATTAGCTTTCTGATGCATCATGGAGCTTTTAACCAGAAAAGATTTGTAAGCTTTTATGCTCATCTAAGGTCATCAGTTGTGCTTCCTGTATATCATGCACCTGTAATAGTTCATTTATATTCATCTTTAGCTTTCAGATTCAGACAGTGATAGCTTTTCACTTCCCATTCCAACATCTGCCCCCATCTAGGGTTTCCGTCCCAGTAACAAAGTGTGGATGGACAGATTAAATGCCATATACCAGATTTTAAACACTAGATCAGGTGTGTGTATAATAAATGAGAAAAAATCCAAAAACTATATTTATATCATGTTTTTAAAAGAGAAATTATTTTCAAATATGCGATAAGTGAATAAAACTAACCTAAACTGTATGAAGCATGCATGCTAACCACTCTTCTCGAATGGTAGAGGATTTTTAAGAACATGATCGCTGTGTATTCTGTTTCATGGACCCACTGGCTGTGTTCCCCAGCATCTGTATATTTTATGACCATCTTTCGCAAAAGCTTCAGTAATTTAGTCTTTTTGCTCTGTGGAAACCACCACGGCTTGGTGATGAAACAACTTCTCTTTCATAATTCTTCCCCCAAAGATTACAACTGGCCCTTGGTTTTGGTTCACGCAGGGTTCGTGGCATTCAAATCAGTGCCCATTTTGCCCTTGCCAAGATGATGGCATGAACTCAGTCCAACCGCCATTCAAGAGGCCCCCCAAGGGTGCTTTCATGACTTCAGCAAAGTTTATGATGTATCCCACCAATAAACATATTGGCAGATGTATGGAGTATAAAACACAATCTTAAGACAGAGCATGGGCAGTGTGGTCATTTTACACAATTGCTTATATGGTCAGAACTGAAGCTCTAACATTCAAAAACGAGGAAAAAAGGCAGTAGCCGACATTTCATACGCACCCCTGTTATTAAGATGATTAGCAGGGCAAGAGAAGGGGAAGCTCTCTTTGAGCTGGCACCATTCCATCCAGTGAAGTTTAGCAGACGGCTAAGTGTGCAGAGAGAGAGAGAGAGAGACAGCCCCCTCATAGTGGATATCTGTGGGAGGAACATTGGGGGAACCAGGTTCAAAGGGGTATATGGTGTCACGGAGGTAGTTAAGACCCATAAAAATTTGAGTACTCAAAGAATGGATTCCGGTGGAAAACAAGACTCTCTCACACACTTACTCAGATGAGCTCCTGTTTTTCCTTCACTCTGGCTGTTCTGCATCTGTAGTGATTTTTCAGAGCTTTTTTGGGAGAGCTATTATTCCATAGGAATTCTGTCTTGATCAATTAAATGGTATAGGACAAATGTACTTTCCGTAATGAGGACACATCCCAGCAGCTAATAGGCATTCCCTGTTACTTCATGCTCTCACGACTCAAAGACCATTTGCCAAGGACTTAATGTTGTAAAACAGCACATGTCCTGAAAGGTCAGTGGATAATTTGGTGGGGATCTTATGTGTCTAGTACATGGGTATGCTTTTGCATAAGGACCATATGGTGAAATGAGACTGCAGTGTCTATAAAAATGATGAAAGGCTTTTGTAAATCCAACAAGACCGACCAAACAAGGCTTTCCATGACCAATGCACTGCCGTGAAACACTGCGATCCAAATCTTGGAACAGAGAAAATCCATCTTCAAACATCATACGCCATCACCGCTTTCGTAACATTTTCCAGAAAGGATTATTTTTTCTTAAAACACGCAGTTTATTACAGTAATGCCTTAATGCCTCCAAGTAGACATTATTCCAATTCAGACAGTGCGCTGTATGTAAAGTATGAGTGTAGTATTCAGTAGTTGAGTGGAATGACTCTCTACAGAAAGGAGAAAGTTCCTTATGCTGAAGCAGAGCAGCTCAGTCTAATGCTTTGCCGCAACCTTTAGTCATCACTCTGCAATCCTCTTTAGGTAATTGTCATAAGGAGCCCTGTCTCTGGGAATGAAGATGTCCGGTACAATACAGCACCCTCTTTACAAAGGCATGTCAACCACACCTCCACGACAAAGCCAGCCATCTGCGGTGTCTGCTGTTGTCTCCTGAGTTAGTCTCTGAGACAATTTATTGAATGGCCCATTTAGCCTATTCCTCTCTGTTACTAAAACATATTTTAATGCATAATTTCAAAATACAAAATAAGCATTTCTTAAAGTCAATAACGGGAACAGACTACATGTTTATGCAAAGGAATATGTTTCCATTGACTGTTGAATAAAAAAGAATTTCAAGTTTAGAAAAAAAAATGATTTACTGTTTTTCCTTTTACTCTGCTTAACTGGACGAAAGATAAAAGGAGGTCTCTGAAAAAAGGATTAGTCTACAAAACGTTCTGAACATCTTCCTTGCTCGACATAATTGTATAACGTGTAGCACAAAATGAACCCATGCTACTCTAATGACAACCCCCGTTATGTGTGCTGCCAGATATGTGTAAGTGAAGGAGTGACGGGCTTGTAATTTGAGAGTGGGACCAGGGGTATTATTATCTGAACCTAGCACAAAGTCTGAACAGTCCAGATGTTGAAACAGACACGAGCAAGGACACTACGAGGGTTTGTGTGTTTTCGTATATGGTCTGTTAGTTTCCCCGAACAAACACAGACTGTTTAAACGGAAAGTTGCGATCCAGTGCTGCGGTGTTTATTTACTCTATTGATTTAGCCGTCTCGTGTCGCGATTGCGCGGCATTTTACGCTCTGGACATGCTTAGGATTGGAGAGGGAAGGCTCGTTTGAACAACCGAATTGAACGTATTTTTGACTTTGATAAGGCAGAGGTGGCACAATGGCTTCCCCTCTGTTCATACTGACAGCCTGTTTGGTTTTATTGCGTCTTGGAGGGGCTTTCTTTTCGGGACCTCTGCACCCTGAGATGTCCAACGGCACCTTTCATCATTATTTCGTGCCGGATGGGTACTACGAAGAAAACGACGATCCCGAGAAATGTCAGATGCTCTTCAAAATGACAGACGAGCGCAAATGCACCCTGGACGAGGACCAGGACTCGGTGATACGGGACGATTTTACCATTATTAAGCGTCACGTCGAGGACGCGGCGCGGGTGCTCGAGGGCATCGGGAAAAGCATTTCCTTTGACCTGGACGGGGAAGACAGCTATGGGAAGTACCTGAGGCGGGAGACGACTCAGATCGGCGAGGCGTTTTCCAACTCCGAGAAATCTCTTCTGGAGCTGGAGGTGAAGTTTAAACAGAGTCAAGAAACCGAGTTGAAAGAGGAGCACAAGATCAGCGACGACTTCCTCAGCATGATCGTGCATACGCGGGACGTGCTGAAGGAGACGCTGGACATCTCGCTTGGACTCAAAGACAAGCACGAGCTACTGTCACTCATCATCCGGAGTCACGGGACCCGGTTAAGCCGTCTGAAAAACGAATATCTGAAGGTGTAGAAGAATAATCCTGCTTTGTCTTTTTTTCGAGTAGGGCATCTGACAGAAATGATGCAGCTGTTTTGTGCAATAAATGAAAGCCAATATTCACTTAATAGCAGCAGTCATATTTAACGGACAGGCATTATTGTCTATAGTTGGAAAATAATAAGGAGGGTATCTCTGTTTAACCAATATAGAGCTTTACCTCTAAAAAACATTCAGAAAGATTAGTTAATGTTGGGTTTTCTTAAATAAGGATGCAGGCTGTGATGGCATTATTGAATGTTTCAGAGAAAATTCACATAAACAGAAGGAATATAGTTTTCATTCGTACATTTTTACTTTCACTGCCATATTCAGTTTATTACAAAGCATGCTTCTGGAATAGTTTTAACTGCAATTCTCCAAAACATTACAGCATAAAAAGTATATACAAAACAATAATTTTATTATTATTGCTTTTAAACATCGCTTGGAGGAAAAAACATTTTGTTCTTTGTACATTATATTGTGTGTGCTTTAAGAAATCTATATCTTTTATTTTGAGCTTGTACAACATTAAACTGTGATTGTTTATATTTATGAAAACGCCTAAATGTATTCATTTTATGATTTGTACATTGTTGCATTAAAAATTATTGTAGTTCTTTGAAAAGTCACAGGGAAAAGGACCATCTGTGATGACACATTCCCTGACAAACCAAGATGACTGCGGGCAGGAATATTGGACTTTAAACATTCTATGTGCAGTTCCTTTCCTGAGACAGTATATGTTGTGTTTAGTCCTTTTGTAATAAAATTATTTAAGGTAATTTGTATGTGTGTTCAAGAAAATCACATTGCTATAGACATTCTGTAGTTTCATTGAATCAACAAATGTAAAGTGAAGGGATAAGTGAGACAGCTGTACACCTTCTGACAATAGTTTGACAGGGTAGAGTCTGAGTTACAGAATTTAAAATGCTGTCATGCATGTTGAGATTAATGTTGATTTCAATCGTATTCTGAATCTAACAGGTTGATTTGGGGGCATCAACAGACAGACTAAAATCCCCACATAAACATGCATTACACAGCAATCAGAATGTGCAAACTGATGCAATGATCTCTCTGTTTGTGTGTATCATAGAGAAAGAGAAAATTGAAATATTCTTGGCTTCATGCACATTAATTGACACAGTCACATTAAAACTATATTCTTTGTCGTGCTAATTAAAGTAAGTTTTATTAGTATGCAAACACCAAGTATCAGTTAGTTGTGTTCTATCAAAATACACAGCAAGTCCTTATGCTGTTTGTTCTGTTATCAACTAATCCTGAAAAAAATTGTTAGCCTAAAAACATAGAGCTGCTCAATTTTTACACAAATCATAATCGCGATTATTTTGGCCAATATTGAGATCCCGATTATTTAACAAAATCACAAGATTACATTAACCAGCTGTGGCCTGGTGGTTAGAGCTTTGGGCTTGTGATTGTCAATAATTTTACCTCAAATATTCTATACCTCGAAGGCCAAAATTGACATACGATTAATTTTCTATTAATTTTCCACAGCCCTACTACAACATACATATTCTAAAAATTCAGGTCCAGTGAAGTTAAAATGATCAGTAGGCCTATAAAATTATATAAGGAAATGAGCTCCTGCAGCTATGTTTGATCAAGAAATAAAAACTGACTGATGGGACATTAATATACTGTAGTTGTGCATAAAAGGGTAAAAAATGCTAATTTAATACATTTGTGACCCTGGATCACAAAACCAGTCTTAAGTAGCACAGGAACATTTTTAGTAAATGCCAAAAATACATTGTGTGGGTCAAAATGATAGATTTTTCTTTTATGCCAAAAATCATTAGGATATTAAGTAAAGATCATGTTCCATAAAGATATTTTGTAAATTTTCAACCCAAAATATATACTGCTACAGTGCCTCGGATTAACAACTTCAAAGGCAATTTTCAATATTTAGATTTTTTGCACCTTTTACTTCCAGAGTTTTACACTCTCCACCAGATATTGTCCCATCTTAACATCCCATATATCAATAAAAAGCTTAACTATTCAGCTTTCAGCTGATGTAAAAATCTCAATTTAGAAAAATTGACCCATAAGACTGGTTTTATTGTCCAGGGTCACATTTAGTATTAATTATGTTATTTTACAGAAAAAAAGTGTTCTATTAAGTCATTGTTCTGGTGACATTTGTTTGTTTAGGTAAACATGGACCGTTTCAATATTCATCAATATTCTCCAAAATACACTTGTATTTGGCACACAGTCATAAATTCTTTACATGAAATAACCACAAAGACAAGATATTTAAGTATCATCATGTTATCGTGTTGATGAGCTTAAATATACAAGAACTGGGAGACAGAACTACTCAGTAAAACTGAAGGAAGGAGTTTATTCAATAAGCAGAGGTCAGTGAACTTAGTCATGTATGTTCACGTAATAATGAAATCTTAGGAACAAAAATCGATGAGGCGAGCAAATCTGCACGTATACGTCTAAGTGACAGTAACCGTATAGATGATTACAGTGCGATACGTGTGTGCAGCAGCAGCAGCTATAACCTTTCACCTACTTCCACTGCCGGGAGTTCTCACGCTTCCTCAGCTCTCTATTAAGCTCCTATAACCGAGGCTTTATTTACCTCATCGTCACGGTAAGTGCCAAGACTTGTCTTTCAAACATTTTGAAAAGGAAATAACAGTATATCTGGACGTTTGTTTTGAAAGCACTGACTGTACGGATGTGAGAGTGATGAATAAAAGATTGCTTGCGTGCAGCTTGTGCAGTTTAGCTGTTGTGCTTGTGTATACGCATCATATTCCAGCATGTTTTACAAATTATAACGGAAACCCTCAGGTTACGGGAGGAAAATGATTTTGTCAAACGTGTCATGTGCTTTATAAGCACGCGATCAGAGGGTGAGAACTGAACTACCCGGAAGCAACAAGGCATATTTAAATACTAAATGAAGATCATAAATCACGTTTAAGCTGATTTGTATTGTTGTCACAATGTTTGTGTTTGTTTACGTCGATGTACCTGCTGTGTATGTTGTGTTTATAAGGGGAATAGTGATGATGACCTTTCACCTACTTCTGTTTTCTCCGCGATACGTGGGTCAGAGGTGTGCATTACATAAGATACTAGGATACTACTGCACCAATGTTGCCAGATTGAGCGGTTTCCCGGGATTCTTTTGAACGGGTTAGACCGGAGACCCGCCCAAAATGGCATTTTCTTTGCTTTTATTTAGTCAAGTTAATTCAAAACCTTCGAATATGTCCAGTGAGCGCAGTCACAACACACATTATTCCTTAACACAGACGGTCTGGGATTTTGACACCTGTCAATCAGTCTACCGTTGAGATAATGAATCGCGAGTGACGGGGTTTTGGGCGAAAGAAGGACCAGATTTTGTATATTGAAACGATCGCAATGCCAATGTGGCCCAAATATATGCTGAAATCTCACAACGTGGATTACACGTGTGCTGACAGACGACTTGAAGACTTTGTAAATATAACTATAACTGAATAGACGCCTTTCTCGCCTACGTCACGCTTACGTCACGGCACTAGCTGGAGGGAAGCACAGGGAAAACAGGGGACGGCCAAAACAAACCAGCACAGATTCGGCTACATAAGGACTTTAAAATATAATCTTGTTGTGTTGTTTAGTGCCACAATCAACATAATATACTCTCTAATATGATATTTTAACAAATACCATAAAACGATCGTCAAAACTTTGTTAGTTACAGCAGTTAACTATCGGTCAGAAACTAAACATAAAGTACAATGTTTGTCATCTCTTCTTTAGTTTTCACAAGTGCATTGATATAAAGGGAGAGGGAACAGTGAGGCTCATGTTATGTGTCAGTTTTGTGTTGAGTAAATGCATCTGCTAACGTTTGCCTCTGTTAGTATACGCAGGCATTTGTATCTTTACTATACACGCTTGGTCTGTCTGGTAGGTGTAGATGTCAGAGGCCACCAAACTGGTAATCTTAGGCTTGTTTGAGATGAACAAAATCTGCGCAGAACCGATCACCGGTGATCACCGTGAGATGCATGCCGGTTAGAAAAGTGTCCGAGTTACGTCCGCCTTGCTCTGACCTCATGCTGACGTGTGCCCAAAAACTCTCGCGACAGTGAGGCGGCTGTGTCGGATTGAGCAGTCGAGCGCAGTTGCTCTCCACCGACTGCGCTACTCAAAAGCATGATGGGAAACGACTGACTGACGACACAGCTTCGTGCTCATTGGCTGATAATGTCAGCTGATATTTTTTTCCCCTTAATTCTAAGAAGTCCATTACCTATAGCCTAATACGATTTACTTTTTCTATAGTACTTAGTAATTAGGACATGTTTTATTTTTATTTTCTTGGTTTGAAGTGAAGTCCTGTTTGTTTTTTATTTTCTCTTTATTGAGAGATGTGTATTCTCTTTATACATTGACATTTTTGTACAACATTATTCCATTAAATAAATTAGTCAATCCATCAATACATGCATACATCTAATGTGACTGTTTTACAATTAGGCCTCATGTTTGTGTTTTTATCTGATATCTTTATTTGGATATGTCTGATTCCAGGAGTGCAATAAACAAAACCCACACATGCTCATTTCTTAATTTAGAATGTGTTGTTGTTTCATATTATTTTTTAAGAATAATTTGCAGCACACACTTTTCCTAATCATTAAACATGAATTGAAACTTACATTAAGGTGACAAACAATTGTGTAATATATTTATATGGAATATTTGTCATGTAAAAAAGGGATAGTTCACCCAAATAACTTTAATAATAATAAAAACAATTTTCTTTGGTGCTGAATTATCTGCAGTCAGGACTGTTTATTTTTGACTCGACATTAATTTCATTAGATGCAAGTTGCAATACCACTCTAGATCAGATAGATTTATATCCCTACCATTTACTGAATAAGCCATTTTAAGTAATGAGCACTGTTCACCTTCGGTGATTCTCCTCATCATAACCATCTTCGTGTAAAAACAGTGGTATTTCAACTGCATCAACTTCGTCCGCGATAAAGAACGCGAACGCGATCTCTTCCATTGTTGACGTTTGCAGTCCACAACACAGCGAGATTCAGGAAGTGTCCGGCTTGCCTGCACTTTTTTTCACTCCTCCCCTCACTGTAGCCGCCTACTCTCGCCTATATTTCAGGCGAGGCAAGGCGCATCTCAAACAAGCCTCTTGTCAGTTCATCCCTGGATCCATTGAGTAAGCGGCCACCTAAGCTCCGCCCACAAAAACGCGTCACAATGTTTACTAACAAAGGCGTCTATTCATAGCACAGTTGAATGATTCAAGAAACTGAATATAAAATTATACTTCTGTTTATCGTCAGAACAACTTTAAAATGTACTGTAGATTACTCCTACAAACTCGTGCTTGACACCTGCTGGACTTGCTAAAAATGTGCATTATATGTTCTGGAATATATACTTCACGAAAGACGTAGGCTACTGTAGTTCTGTGAGATGCTAAGGCAACTCTCAAAGGTAAGCGCATTATTGTTGCTGCTGTTCTTTTTTGTTCTGTCGTATTAGGTATGTATCAATGAATGGGCTCTATGCATGCGTGACTTCAGCGTTTCATGGTCAGAACCCTCTGCAGTTTCTGGTTGGGGAGTCTAAAAGCAGAGAGAAATGGAAAATTTAGAAAATAGTTACATTTAGCAGATGCTGCACATTGCGGCACACAGCAGTGATATATCGAAGTGGCGTTCTACTGTATTTGAAATGTGAACTTATGAAAGTATTATTGGAAATATGGTAGAACAGCACTTTAGACCTTTAGTAGTCCAAATAGATTTCCCCCTTTTCTTAAAGGGGCGACATCCATTGTTGTAATTCCACAGACATGAATTTGGGGAACACCACTTTTTTTAGATATTACAAAATATGTATTTTTAAAAACAATTTCTTCAAATTGTACATGTCAAATAAAATCTATCCACCTTTTTCTTGACGTGTCAATGGAGATCTCACCATTACAGCGAGTGACTTCCTGTTTGATGCTCCTCACTTCCGTTTTGTATTTGCTGCCATGTTAGAGGACATTTCTGTTAATGGTTAAAAGTTTCTCGAAAAACATTTGCGGTAAAATGCTGTCACAACAGCCACAGAAAGTTCAGAAAACCTTACGAACAAGTGTTACCACGTGACACACAAGAGCGTAAATTAAATGACATTTAAAGACAGCTTTGACTACTGCATTGTGCACCTCTCAAAAACATGACAACATATTGTTTACTTCGTTATTTATTTTATTGTTATTCTACATACATAAGGCGATATATCAAATGTGCCTGCTGGCTGAAGTTTAATGTTACCATCCCAGTAGATGTCACCGTCCAACTTCTTATGTTGAGAAATAAAGATGTTTTTTTACGGTCTAGGTTAAAAACGTATGCCCCTGCAGCCCCTGTGAAATAATTTAGACACTGCTCTTTGACATTATACTGTTTTAAATGACATAAAAGTAACTAATGGGATCAAGCGGTGAACCGAAAGTCTAACGCATTTGCCCTATGCGCATACACAAGGCATAATGGTTAATTTTGTGCATTGCGAAAAAAAATTATATTCACAATTAAAAATGTTAAATTGTTACAATCATACCATGATACCTCTCTGAAGTATGGCGTAAACATGCATATTTTGTTACAAATTCAATCTCTCAAACTCAATTAAATTGTTTTAAAACACAAATGTAACCATTATTAGTCCACAAATTGTGTTTATCCTACAGAATACAAACATGGAACATTTTTATAATTGATTGTTATTTAAAGTTTATTTTAACTGTTGTATACATAGCTATGTCTTCAGAGGTGTATAAAGAGCTTACACAATGGAGTAATATGCTTTTATTACCTTAGAATGAACTATTTACCCCGGGTCCCCTTGCATGTAATTCGCCATGTGTGATTTTATTGACTGGACTTTTAATGGTAAGTTAAATAACAATAGTTTTCACTAAAATGTATTAAAATATATAATTAGGTCATCATATGGGTTCGAACCTAGGAGATTTCACATAGTCAGAAACAAATGTATAGTACAATGCTTTGGATAAAAGCGTCTGCCAAATGCATAAATGTAAATGTAAATCATTTACTGATGATGTTGTGGAACACAAAATTATTTTGAAGTTAAATTTAAAATTTAAAAGAGACAGAGATGCTTTCTATAAAGTAATTTCATACACAAACTTTGCTAATCAACTGGTTGTCCAAAAGCAGTAGCACAGCAACTGATTTTATTGGAGATTTAGGTACAACTACAGCATTTAGAGATAGATTGTGGGCCGCTTTTACATTCCAGTCCAGTATGATTACAATACAAACATTTGTCAAAAACAATTATGGTGAATGATCAGGCATTTCATGATGAAAATAAATGTCCATTTACATTAAATTAAATATCCTAAGGTGTTTTAAATAAAAGTCGCATTTCGTCTAGCAGTTTACTTTGTAGAACATTTGTCTTTTTCTCTGTGTAATGTTGTATCCAGATGTTGTGTTCTAATTTATGCGTCTCCTGGGCACTCAAGTGCTTCACAGGTACTGTCATGGAAAATAATGCATTCCGTTTCTGTATTTAGAAAGACAAGATATACTAGTAGAGGCGCATACTACATTGTTTAAATAAATTGCAAAGAGCTTATCTTGTTAGATGTTGCCAGCTTCAGCCGAGAAAATAACTCTGTGCGCCACTGTACTATATGTGTTAAAAAGTCACTGCTTGAATGATTAGTTGTTTAAATGCATTTCAAATGCATGCCAGTTTAATATCAAATAACAGTTAATATGTGATATTCAGAATTTTAGATAACAACACATCCAATAAAAAGTGAACCAATGAAATGATAAAATAAGGCAAGTGTTTTCCATTATTTATATTAGGACACAATAAAACATACCTTGAGGACTCTCTTCCATCTGGAGATTTTGAGGTGCTCGTGTGTGTTTGGACAATAGAAGCACAAGTTGTGTTCATGTGGTATTGTTTAGGTTATATAAGAAGAACACAAGGTGCTGTAGCCTTAAGTTTTTCTGTGGAATGGTACACATGGTCTTGGAAAGTCATATTCTTCCTGAGGGTTTAATTGCAGAGTTCGGTTATGTTTTTGTCATGGTTTGTGTAGTGTAGCAGGCACTGCTAAAGTCTGTAAGTCACAAAGACTCTTTTTATTACTTTCCTAATTATGTTTGTATTGTACTGTTGTCAAATTTATTTACATCATCAGTCATTCCAATCTGGATATCGTCATTTTTACACCCTATGACTGTTACTAATCAATCATCAAGGACTAACTCAGAGTTGTGGTACCAAAAAGTTGCAGTTTTGCAGGAGACAAATAAAGGAAAGTAACAAACAAGACTCCAAGGAAATATAAGATTGGGTATCATGCTATGTCATGCATTCTGACTTATTTACACATGGAAAGACTTTGCATATAGATTGTATAGTTGTATGGTGTATAATGTTATATGACTTTACCTGTCAGCATTTGAGACACGCTATCGCGAGCTGGACAGAACATCACAGAATGGGTTTCAAATGTTACAGGGGTTTCCATGAGAAAAATCAAAACGGCAGACTCCTGGCCAAAACGACAGTGTTGGCAGATATGGATATGACCTAGCACCCAAAATTATATCAAAACACTTCAACACAGCCTTCATTATTCGCTAACAGTGGATAAAACCTTGAAAAGGATATATGAGCCCGCCAAATCACAGAGATGCCGATTCACAGGGGCTTAATACTGTATTATCACCTCGGTGTTCGTCAAGACATGGTAACGTTAGGTATTTTGCGGGGGAATTTTTACTTTACAAATTACAGACATGGCCGATTCGCACAGGATTAATATCACAGACAACCTCTGCAATTATAACATATGAGAGGTCCCTTTAACCCTTTCCACAAAGAAACCCTGGAAAATTCACGGAATGTATTCAGGAATTTGTCCTGGCTTCGTAGGATTTTGTTCATTCACACTGCGAGTGATTTTCACGTAAAGACACGTGACGTAATATACTGCAATTTAATGTTATGTGCATTTTCTTTTTGTAGTGAAAATATGCTTGATCACGGTGAAACCTTACAGTTTATTTAGGTGGCTAATTTCTAGTCCCACTTAGAGCAGCTCGTGTTTTTCCGGAAATAAGTGTACAGCTGTATCGCTCTTTAATACATTTTATCAAACTAAATACTCTTCAAAGATACAACGTATGCAATACTACTGTAGAAGCACACAAGATTAATATGAGATTGGCAGAAACTGCCTTTGATACGTGATCTTTAAGCAACCTATTCCTGTCATTTTAAGTGGTTTGGTGATAAATTAACCTTAAACTGTTAGACTCCTACCATGTTATGTCATCATGCAAGTATCACAGTATTTAGTCACAGCCAGTGAAGAAGAAACATTCCTAACAGTCATGATCAAGTCAAGATTTTATTTGTTCAGGAAAAAAAACTCAAAACAGAACTTGTTGGTTCACATCAGTTGGCTGTTAGCAATGTGCTGTATACTTAAATCAATCTTACAATAAACAATATTAAAAAATGCTCCTTTAGTGTGGTGACTCATCTATTTACTGACTGAGCGTCTGTTTATAAAATGAACTTCTAAACAACAATTTCATGTTTTGTGTGTCCCCAGATTTACAGCAGCTTGTCAACACAATATATCAGAATCAGGATGTTATCCTATCTTACCCGCTGGATGTCCAGAGGTGCCCTCCAGGCACTAAAGAAGGCCAGCAGTCGGCCTCATCTGGTCAACACTCCTCGTATTGGGAATCAAACACTGGCAGCGGCCCCTCTGCCTTTTGCTGGGGGTAGTCCTGGAGTGAGACAGGCCCGAGCGCTGGATCAGAAGAGGCTGCTGCAGATTGAGTGGGAAGATGGAACGGATAGTTTGTATCCCTTCACCTGGTTGAGAGATAACTGCCAGTGTCCTCTCTGTATTCTGCAGTCAGCGCAGGCGCGCAGCTTGCTGTTCTCAGATTTGGATGTGCATACCGGGATGGACCAGGTGCAGCTGATAGACAATAAGGTTGGTGTTGTAAAGCAAAGCTTAAACCTGATTTTGTTTTCCAAACATGTATGACTTTCTCTCTTTCATGAAATGCAATAAACTGCTCTTCCTTCATACAATGAAAGTGAATGGTGACTACAGCCTGACACGTTCTGGGCGGTTTTCCAGGTCGTCTGAAGCCATATGATAGCTTTGTTTGAGGAAAATACTGAATATTAAATTATATACCAACAGTTTTCTCAATATCAAAGAGCAATTTGTCATTCTGTCCAAAAATCTCATTGTGTTTGATGAAATAAAGAAAATGTAATATTACTTTAAGCCAATTGAGTAAGGGTGCATGGTGTACATACGCTAGATGGCTACACATATACGTTTTTGTCTGACAGTCTTTAATTAACTCATTATAGGTGTCCGTACTTTGGCCCGATCAGCACAGCAGTGAGTTTGAGCCTGAGTGGCTCAAGAAAAGATGTTTTTCTTCTGAGGCAAGGCAGGCTCTGCAAGAGGAACTCTTCCTAAATGGTGGGTTCATCATCATTCATTCATTTTGTCTTTTGTTTAGTTTGCCAGATTGACATGCACACAGCTACACAAGCACACAGCTAGACAAACACTATGGAAACATTATATAATTATATAAACTCAAGGAGTACTGACTAAACAGGACAATAAACCAATGAGAATAAGACATATCAGAGACATGACCATGACAGTCTGGGAATACAAAATAAAAGACATGGCATATACCGAATTCAGAAAATAAACCAAAACTAATAAACAGACCTGACAGTTAGCTGGTTTAATATACAGTTTCTCTTTAGAGTTCAAATGACTTGTTGTAAATATGAGGGCAGTTTTACCCTCTAAAATGTTCTGGTTTTCAGATCTTTCCATTCCAATGTTGCCAGTTCAGTGGGAGCAGAAATGCTTTAGATCATGTACTGGAACACATGCTTCTGCTCCTCCCTGTTTTTCTTTATGGATTTAATCAACCTTTACTTAGGACCCAATTCTTCTTCATCCTTCAAAAACAGGCAAAGTGGAAATCTTTAAGCACAGAGGAACTTTTTTTGTACGTGTAAAGTGACCCTGTATAACACCTGTTACAACATGGAATAGCACATTTTCTTGATACTATAGCCTTGATATTCTAAAGTAAAGTAACTGGCTTTTATATGGTTAGACAACACTTTTTATGATGGCTTCATATAAAATTTGTCTGTGAAGCACATGTTTTAGACAGCAGTTACCTTTGTAGTGTGCAAGTACTCACCCCCCCCTGAATCGCCTCTGAGTGGAAAGTCTTTCTCTACTTCCTGCCACATGGAATAGAGATTTAAGGCGATTTGAGAAATAGTGAACTGTTGTTCTTATACTAAATTTGAGAGATGCTGTGGTTATGACAGACTCAGTATTGTGTTTGCCAGAACAAGCAAACGGCATATATTTACATGAGATATTAAGAATAGACTTTTAAAATGAATGACTCTATTCGACAGTCTCCACCAGTAATGCCCTGATGTTAAATGTATAGTTCACCCAAAAATGAAAATTGTCATGAAATACTCACCCTCAAGTTGTCCCAAACCTGTATACATTTATTTGTTCTGTTGAACAGAAAGAAAGATATTTGGAAGGATTAAACATTTCTGGTGCATCACAGACTACCTTAGTAAAAATAATTGTGTATATATATATTTTTAGGGGTGTAACGGTATGTGTATCCGCACCGAACTGTCACAGGCAACATTCCAAATATAGTCATCATTCAAAGGAACCCTTGGAGTTTAGACTTTGGAGTGATCAGGGCATTTGCGTGCCATTATGTAGATGTTTGGAATGCACTTTGGAAAGGAAGCGACGTCATTTCCTCATTATCTTTAGCTGTCATGTTCCTGTGAAAACGAAGCATTGTGTCTGTCAGCAGATGTCGCTGTTTTAATGGCATAACTCAAGCATAAAATCTATCTGTTTGAAAATAAACAATGCATTTTATATTTTGAAAAGTCTTATATCTATAAGTGTTTGTATAAAGCCTATTTAAAAAAAATATATATATATATATAAAATGTATGACATTAAGTTATGGCATTAGAACAGCGACATCTGCTGACGGACACAATGCTTCGTTTTCACAGGAACATGCCAGCTGAAGATAACGAGGAAGTTACATTGCTCCCTTTGCCAAGTGCATTCCAAACATCTACATAATGGCACGCAAATGCCCTGATCACTCCAAAGTCTAAACTCCAAGGTCTCTGCCCTTCGAAGAGAGTAAGGCATAGGAATGATGACAGCTCGTGACGGTTTGATACAAATATACACCCCTAATATTTTTGTTCTGTTTTAAGGAATTTAGGAAAGCAAAAAGATTGGTAGTCAATGATGCCCCATGAAAGTGAGTTGCTAACTTTCTTCCAAATATTTTTCTCTGTGTTCATCAGAACAAAGAAATGATAAAAGATTTGGAACAACTAGAGAGGAAGTAGTTCATGATATTAAGCACATTATTTATTTAAATACATAATCAGAGCTCCGAACTGTATGTTTCTAGAAGTCTGTTGCATGTCTTTACCGCACTTCTTGTATTCTTCACCTCTTACTCTTGTTGTAACTATTTACAATAAAGTTGTATTTGTTAACATTATAGCAAATGCTCTAGCTAACATGAACGGAAAGTGATGAATATAGTTTTTCAGCATTTTCTATTTTTGTTAATATTAGTTAATGTCAGTAGAATTGTTCATTGTGCAGTTTTTATTTTGAATTTATTTTACACTTAATGTATATAACCTTTTCCTTCTGAAGTTTAGGAAACGAGGCTGTGTAAAGGCACAAAAGGCACTTGTGTCCTCTGAAGCTGTGAAAGGCAATAAATGAATCTCCACGGTTTTAACTACAGACTAGAAATCAAGTCTAGCCTAGGTGTAAAAGCACACCCCTGCAGTGTCTACAAGGCCTGTGCGTGTTTAACAACACCCCTTAACTAGCACATAATGTGAAGGTTCTGCTCCGTCTTTAGAGGTTGTCTGCAAGAGGCCTTTATATGCTGTAATATTTCCTGTAGCTCAGCGGTTAGAGCACGGCACTAGCAACACCTAGGTCATGGGATCGATCCCAGGGATTGCACATACTCAGCTATAAATCAAATCAAATGCCAAATGCATAAAATGTCAATGTAATGTGAATGTAATTTCTACATGTGATGTGCAAATTAGCTCTAGACAGTTCTTTACCAGTGTGAATTTACTTCACTTTTTACTTTACTTCACAAACAGAGGCCCTTTGACGTACAAAACGTTTCACTGACCTTCCAACAGTTATTTTGATCATCTGTATTTCTACTGCATTGAACAATTTTCAAAGCTTAAAATGTATTGTAGTAGAGTATATTGAGGGATAGTTGACAGAAAATGTTTTTAAATTATCTATTCACCCTCATGTCATTCCAAACCTGTGTGTGACTGTACTATATGACTGTGATATTTTAATATCTTAGTGGTTTTGTGTTCACACAATGGAAGTCGATGGGGTCCAATGTTGTTTTGTTACCAACATTATTCAAAATATCTTCTTTTGTTCAAACTGATTCAAAGTTTGGTTGTAGCTGCTGTAGTTTACAAATAGGCACAAATGTGCTTCACTCGTGTTACAACATGTCTAGCTGACATCATGCATGCCATGACATCATGATCCTCTACAACACTAACTTCAGTCACATCGCTGCATGATAAACTGCAGATGCAAAACAGTTCACTCTTTCCAAACACTAAAAGACCACAGGAGCACAGAGCGACGACCAAGATTACTTTCAACAGTCACAGCGCTAAATTTAAAACTAATGGCTTCACTCAAAACAGTTGTCTTTCTTTATTTACTGGAAAAACTCGTTCAGCACGGAATATGAAGTGCGCACGCGCACATGCAAATGTAATTAGACAAATTATTTAAATCAAATATATCGCAGCAAACATCTCCACAACCCATTGGAGAACTTAATAATGCTCTTAATGTGAGCTACTGTCTATCCTGAGCGGGTGAACTCTTAGCAGGGACTCTGGGACTGTTGACAGAGTTTGACTGGAAGCAGTTGTCCGCAGTTACAGGAGCCACAGCTTCACATTACCATAGCTGGACAACTCACAAAAGTAACACACAAGTTGACACCTTGCTTTTCCTGTGCCCTTATTAGTTAGTATACATCTGTACACGTGTCTGTTTAAGAGTGAAAGAGTCATTGATTTATAAAAACTTCTCAGAGGCCCAGCTGAATAAAATAATGCCATGATATTCATCTCTGATTGGTCTGCCAGGAAATCCTAGTATGTCAGCGAGATTGAGAATATTGGCCCTTTCACGGCAATTAGAGCCGAGCACTGCTGACCTTGAGCAACTGAAACACTTCACCCAGTGCCGTCTCTCTCTCTCTCTCTCTCTCTCTGTAACAAACTTATTCACCACCACCCATTCAGGTTTCAGTTTTATTATCATGAACATGTTTCAGACGGTTCCATAGTTTTACTTCGCTTAAATTTTATTCGCCTGTTTACCACATAGAGCACCACGCAGTGAATTTTAAGTGCAGAATGCTCGATCACACATGTACATTTCTCCAGAGGAAGCTTGGAAGTAAATATAAGAGTAATAAGAGTTTTTCCAGAAGGGTTCTTTCTCAAACATTGCTGGCCCTCACACAGTGTTCTGAAAAGTGTGTTCTGGCCTCCGTCTCGAAACACACGCACGCACGCACACACACACACACATACACACACACACACAGATTCTTTATTATGTGAACTCATGTGCTAGGGATGGATATGCATGAAAATCGGTTAAAATGTACTCACCCTCATGTACTGTTAAACCTGTATGAACACAAAAGAAGATATTTAAAAAAACGTTCGTAACCAAACAACATTGGCCCCCATTGCAGTTGTGTATACTGCATGAACACAAATCCCTTTCTTCTAAGGAACAAAAAAAAAGATAGTTTGAGAAATGTCTTGGACAAGAGGGTGACAACATTTTTATTTTGGGGTTACCCGTCCCTTTAAAGAGATCCATTTTTTTAAAGGATGATTAGATGAAACTTTCGCAATATGCAAGCATAATTGTACAAACTTACCAAAACTACCTTAAAGGGATAGTTCACCCAAAAATGAAAATTCTGTCATGAAATACTCACTCTGAAGTTGTTCCATACCTATATAAATTTCTTAGTTTGGTTGAGCACATAGAAAGATATTTGGACGAATGCCTGTAACCAAACAGTTGTTAGCCCCCATCGACTACCATAGTTAAAATTAAAATGGTAGTCAAAAGTGCCCCGGAACACTACATTGCCTACACAAGCCTACATTCTTCAAAATATCTTCTTTTTTGTTCAACACAACAAAAAAATACAAAGTAATTTTTCCTACTATGGTAGTCAATGGTGGCCAAGAACTGTTTGCTTTTAAAGCAGTTGTTCAAATATATATCACTGTGCTCATCAGAACAAAGAAATTTATACAGATTTGGAACGACTTGAAGATGAGTAAATGACAGAATTGTTTTTTTGGGTGAACTATCCCTTTAAGTGTTTTGGTTTGTTGTCAGATGTTTTGTAATATTTATATTTTTATCTGTTTTTCAGAGCGTGAATATTGGGATTCTGGTCTAAATATCCCCATGTTAGACTTTGAGGAGGTTTTGCACGATGATAAGGCTGCATTGGCCTGGCTGGAGGCTCTGAGACGCATTGGCATCGTTTACCTGAGAGGGGCACCAGTGGAGCAGGGCCAGGTGGCCAGACTGAGCCAGAGAATTGGTTATCTTCGGCTCACCTTTTACGGGTATGGTCTTCAAGTTGAACTTGGATGAGTGAGCAAAAGAAGAAAAAAGTACTATAATGAACATTTACAAAACCGGAAGCAGTAACTGTTAGAATTAACAGGAGCTCTTCTCATAATGCCAACATACTGTAGACTAATGTGAGAAATATTAGTAATAGCGGTTAAAGTTAAAAATACAATGACAAACATTCTACA
Source organism: Barbatula barbatula (assembly GCF_947034865.1). Lineage (NCBI taxonomy): Eukaryota > Metazoa > Chordata > Actinopteri > Cypriniformes > Nemacheilidae > Barbatula > Barbatula barbatula. Next base: position 18,296,033 of record NC_136766.1, on the reverse strand, counting down.
GGTAGGGCAGGAATTTACTCTGCAAACTGATTTTGAAGCTCAGTGAGTCTGTCAATACTACACTGAAACTATTCCAAATTGGGATTTATGTCAAGGCTTTTCAACATTAACAAAGAAAGACAAATGAGCTGCTCAAAAAGCACAAAACTATCAGCCATGGAAAACCATGATGTTTGTCAGATGAATCATCTTCTACCCTAATTCCCACATCTGGACAGGTTTACATTTGAAGTAAAAAATTCCTTCAGCCCGCAATGTCTGTTGAAAACATGTTGGGAGATCAGTAGTCTGAGTACCCATCTCATGGAAGTCATTAGGTCTGATGATTGCTCTGCTTGGTTGTGTAACAACAAAATGAGCTGAAGCCATTTTGAAGAACCAGAGGGGCCTCTTTTAGGAAAAAATCCTAAATGCATGTTCTTATGGTAAATTCAAAAAAATACATGTATGTATAAAAACTTTAGAAATTGATTATTTAATCGCCTTATATGTCCAGTGTGTAACTTTTTGGATGATCCATTGACATAATATAATACACACAACAATGTCTTCAGAGGTGTATAACGACATTACATAATGAGGTAATATGTTTTTATTATCTTAGAATGAGCTATTTCTATCTACATACACCACGGGTCCCATTGAATGGAATTCGCTATTTTGTTTCTACAGTAGCCCTAAATGGACAAACTGCTCCAACTTATCTCCTTCGGCAAAGAAGCAAAAACGTGAGGAAATCTTAGTTCTGTACAACCACCTTAGTATTTCGTTGTAACAATTGGTTTTTATCAGAAATAACTTTTACAAAAACAACCAAAGACCTAAATATTCATTTAAATACAGAGCTTAGCATAGATTATATAACATACATACAGTATATAACTTAATATCATTGATAGGATGTTTTGGTACACA